>NC_080102.1:5938333-6240000 GCF_950005125.1 Chionomys nivalis | reverse complement strand
CAGGGAAACTGAAGTCCGCCCAGCCCAGTGTCCACGCGGTGGAAGAGGGACCCACCGGGAGTCCTGGGTTGCATCCCAGCACCGCGAGCCGGCAGGAAGAGGGTGCACAGCTGCCTCTAAGAGAGGCACGAACTTTTACACCTACTTTTTGTTTCACTTCGGGTTTGGCATGGCTTGTGGCACCACCCAGGATCGGGTCCCCAGACACTGATTTTTTTTTTTTCCACCACCGCCCTGGGGAAGTTACCTCCCTAGCCCGGCGTGGCCTCCACCAGCTGCTCAGAGAACTTCATCCCGGTTACCAGGAGCTGCTCCCAAGAGTGGCAGGCCGTTGGTGGGCCACAACAATGACAACAATCATACTAAGCTTTTGCGGGAGGGGATTGTCCTGTTAAGGCTCCATGATAAAAAGCGGCGACAATTGCAGGGAACCGGAGTTGAAATTCACAAGAAACCAGCGCGAAGGCTGGAGGAACAGACTGGGCTGCATTTGCCTTGCGCTCTGGCTGGCCATGTGTCTGTCTGAGGCCGTCTGGTTGTCCCTCTTTGCTCGCAAAGTTTGACAAATCCCCGAAGACCAGAAGCCGATCGCCCCGAGCGTCTCCTACCCTTCCCGCCGCGTGCGCCCTTCTCCTAGGAACCGACCCCACTAACTCCCAGCCCCGCGCGCAAACTTACGTTTGATCTGCCGGGGTTTGCTCTGCTTTCGCCGGGACATTTCGGCCGCGGCCGCTGCAGCGGGGGCTCCCGCGGTGTCTGCGGTCCCCGCTACCGTTCCCTGGGCTGTCGCCGCCTCTGTCTCAGCCGCAGCCGCTGGCCAGGCTCGGGGCCGCCGGCGGCCGGACTCCAGGTGCTCCGTGCGCGCGGGATCCCGGCGCTGGGCTCCTCCGGGAGCAGCGGATCCACGTTTAGAGATGAGCAAGCGAATGAGAAGCCAAGCGAGGGGGGCAGAGAGAGTGTGACAGGGAAGAGGGGAGGGGGCGACGGGGAGAGCGATGGGGCTGGAGGGGGGAGGATGGGAATCTAGGAGCGCTCGGCCAGCCAGAGAGAAAAGGGGAGGGGGGGGTTAGAGAAGGAAGAGAGGGAGGGAGGGGAAGGAGAGCACTCAGGGGGACCCGGACTGCAAGGGGCGGAGGGTGCGGGAGGAGGTGCGCGCTTGCTCCCCGCGTCCCCGGCTGCCGGGCAGAGACTCGGGCGCCGCCGCCACCGCTCCGGGCCGCGCCGCGCTCGCACTGCTGCGGGAGGTGGCGAGGCGCGCGAAGGAGGGGCGCGCCCGGGCTGTGGGGAGGGGAGACTATGCCATCAGCGAAAGGAGGATTGGCTGCATCCAAAGCCAGTCCGGATGCAAACTCACGGCCGGGCCTCGGTCGCGTGGAGTGCAAGGGGATCGCGGCGTGGGTGGGAGTTGAAGGGGTTGATGGGGTTGAGGGAGACGTGAGGTCTGGAGGGGGGGCACCTTCTGCAGTTGTCACCGCGTCAATGCTGGGCAGCTGCCAGGCCACCCTTCCCCCGCTCCCCTTCCAGCAACTTCTTCCAACAGCCTCTTCCAACGGACCCCCTCACACTCCTCCCTAATGCCTCGCCCATCTAGCAGGGCACAAAGAAATCTCAGTCTCCTTCCATAAACTTTGTGCTTCCAGTTACCGCTCCCCTCCAGGAGCCCCCGCCCTCCGCCCTTCCAGTTTCTTGGCAGGAAGGTTAGGCCACTGGCAAAGTCCCCGGCGAAAGCCAGCTGATCACAAACGCCAACTGTGTGTCTTGGGGCCCGTTAAGTCCTCTCATCTGCCCAGGCTCTCAGGAGACTATTTCATTGCTGTCAGAGTTCCCGGGAGACTGCTGCGGACGCGAACCATCCCCCACTGGGCCCACAAGGATGGGGTGCTGAGCTGTACTCATAGAGCTTTTCGGCATCTTGTTTGAGAGTTTCCATTTGAAATAGTGAAATCCCCGAATCCGGAGTCAGGCAGAAATTTTCCTCACCTCCAAAAGGACGATGGTTAGCTGGATGATTCCTTCTAGGTAGGAAAGGAACTATGAACTCTAACACGAAATACTAACTTTATGTGAAGTCTGTGGAAGTTCTGCAGTTCCACCCTGCCCCCGTGACCTTCCATTCTCTTAGTTCTGCCACAGGGAAGCACCGTGGAGCTAATAAAAGATTTGTTATTGTCATAATTTTTCAATCAGGTAAGATCCAACAACTATTTCCTGGTTCTTTCGTTTATTGGATTCTGTTTCTTTCCTATTTGTTGGTTGTGTGTTTGCGGTTTGGGAAATGGCAAGGCACAAGAGAACATGTTTTGAAACGATCGCAAAGCATTATTTGAGTCAAGTTAAGGTGAGAGAGGTTCTCTTAGTTTCACACAGTTTCCGATACACTGAGTATTAAATGCAATTCTTGCAGGTGTGAGAGAAGGGATGTGGCTGTGTGGAACCAGTTACTTTATGTAAATAGCGTTTACTAATAAACTCCTATGATTGCTAGCATGCATTCCCTAGATACTGCCAATGTCTCCCCCAGGAGGCTGTGAAATTGTCCACTCTGACCTGAAATGGGGTCCCCTTTGTTATTTGACTAGCAGAGACATGAGCATCATCAGATGATACTCTAAAAGGGTCTGGGGTCAGCACAGAGCCTGGACTGCTGGAGCATAATGCAGGATGCTCCTTGTGCAGGCAGCTCTCTACTCAGGGTCATTCTGTACCCCATCAGGACATCTTCTAAAGGTGTAAAGCTTTTCTTCATGAAAGGTATGGCTGAGCAAATCTTAACACCAGGCTGGAGACCAATTGTGACTTTGATTACACCACCATTAGCTCTATGGCCATATGAGGTTTTAACAGTGCAGTGCATGATCCTTTGCAATGGAAAAGGCACAAATGACCAAGTCCTTGCCCTGAAGATGCAGCAAATTGAGATCTTAAGTCTCATGAAAAGCAAGGTTATTTGTACTTACATTGTGGGGTGAATAAGCAAACGGAGACGTCGACTTTTTGCCTCCTTCATTCTCAATTCATTACCGATAAATTGGCATGCTGAGAATCTTATAATTGGATTTATTGTACATTACAGTTTTCATAGATCTTTGACAGAATTGGCTGACTTATGTCACCCAAAAGGAATGTCCACTGGAATTAAAATAACACGGCAGTTAGTGTTTCTTTTGGCATCCGAAATAGTTAAATATGCAAAGCAAAAAAGAAACAAATAAATCTTTGCTAAACATTTGCTTTAAAAACTGAAAGGAACAAAAGTCAGGAAATTTAAGGCAAGATTGATAAAATAACCAGAGTATGTTATTATAAACAGTATATTGGTTTATCGAAATGTATAACCATATAAATATATGTATGTTAATGACATAAATTATATTTATTTGATTAATGAAGTAAATGTATATGAATGAAATAAACTGAATACTCCTACATCTATTTTCTCATCATTTTAAAATGAGACTATGAGTTATATTTAAGGTTCAATTTTTAGTTTCTCTTGTTTAACTCGCCGTGGTTATAAAATAAAAAGACAGCAAAACCTATAAGCAATTATCTCTGTCCAAATGGATCTAGCAGCTCCAAGCCACAGCTACATGGCTCCCAAACAATGATTATGAAAACCACAGTTGAGCGAAGCATCAGGAAACGGCATTGCGAAACCACAGCAACAAATGTGTCTGCGATACTGAAAACCACAATTCACAACTAATACCCCGTGTCGCCAATGACTATTAACTATACATGTGCAAATGTGTAAGTAACCGCACAAAATAATTTCTCATTTACGTAAAAATGAATTATTCATTTTTGAGACTCACAAGACTTAATGCCCACATATTGGTTTGTTTAGAAAAGTTTCTGCTTCTTATAAGAAATCTTTCTAAATCCCACATAAAATGATAGTTAATTTAAAAGCAGAGAACATACAACTCTGAGTAACAGCTTCTCAAATATTTAAAGGATTGATCTGCAATCGATCTGAAATGAACACCTACCTCTTTCTACTCTCTTTCCTAAAGTCTCAGAAGTAAAAGGCATGTTAGCAGGAACTGATTAAGAAAGAAACAATAGAAAGGATTTGATTGCAAATTCAGCGAGAACAGAGCTGTATATGTTTTCAAATAGTTGCTCTTCAGTGTTTACTTACAGATGAATGAGATGATATCCTGTATAAGCGTACAAGGTTGTTGCAGTCTTACAATTAATATGCAAAATGTCCAGGTAAATAGGAGTGTCAAAAGACATAATTTATTTGAGAAAAATATGCTCCATGTACGTAATTACCCTACTCATATTTGGAACTTATCTGAACTTCAAATCTAACTGGATACCTTGTATTTTATCAGGAAAACCTACAAATATAACATTTTGGCATTTGCATAGATAGATAGATAGAGAGATATATATAGAGAGATAGACAAATATTTACAATCCTGTTTGTAGAACAAGTAGAGAAACCATGACGTACTTCCTGTAGTCATAAACAAATTAATTCTTGATTGATGCAATATTTAGGGAAGGTATGGTAGAAGGAATAAATTTCTCTGCAAAAATTCTAATTTTTTTAGCACAGTACAAAAATTCAACTCGTAGAATAAGTGGATTGTATTCATGTCTGTCTGTTCTGGAATTTGTTTTATAAATGCACTTCTCATTTTTCTACAGGGAGTCAACAAATTGACCAAGAAAGCTCCCAGGTCAATCTTATGAGATAGCAAATTACCCTTTTTATTATGAAAGTAAGCAATAGTCAGAAGCTTCAGAGAGACGGAATGTTTGCTCATATGTCATAACCAGAAATTGAACACAGTATATCTGTCTTTGGTTTGAGATTGTGACAATGGATTGAACAAGAACCAAGTATAAAAGTCGTGTTTATTATTCTTGAGTATTTTTTTAAAAATAATTTCAACGGTTTAAAAATAGAGATCAACAAATTCACCTAAGTGTCAGTCCCGTTTTATAGCTATGAAAATGACTACCAGCTTTCTTGCAAAGAGGGCTCTGAAATATTCACTCACTGAACCTCATGAACCTCTCCATCCCTAGCAGGAGCTTGTATGCATAAATACTTATCTAAATGTGTCTACTTAATTTATCAGATTACACATTGTTTTTAAAAAGTTTTTGTTCTCTTTATTTTCTTTTTTTTTTTTTTTTTTTTTTTTTTTTTTGGTTTTTGGTTTTTTCGAGACAGGGTTTCTCTGTGGCTTTGGAGCCTGTCCTGGAACTAGCTCTGCAGACCAGGCTGGTATATAGTTAACTCTGAAAGAGTACCCTTTCCACTCTACAGATTTCTCTTAGGTTTGCCTGGCCATTCTGCTAATAATAATAATGGTATCTTTTAAGAAACACCTCCTCCTCTCTCTCCCCACCTCATCTTCCCTCTCCTTCACCCCCTCCTCCTTCCTCTCTCCCTCATCCTCCTTCTTCCCTTCCTTCTCCTCCTCTCCCCTTCTCCTTGTCTTGCTCCCTCTCCTCCATACTATTATTTAGGTGGGTTGCAAATGTAACCTTTCTCAATCCCTAACCAATTAAACTATTTCATCCTTCTGTCTGTTGTAATTGTCTTGGGATTCTACATAGTTTCTATGACAGTGGGTCCTGAGAGATTTTCCTAAACTTCTTGAGAAAGAGGAGTATCTCTCCTCTTACACTTTCTGCCCTGGAGAAATGCAAATGAGAAGTTGCTAGTGGTCATAGTCATTGAAAGATGCCAATATCAACATTTGATTTTTCAGTCTTACATTCTTACAGAATTCAAATCAAAACACACATCAACATTTCACAACTTGTTTTAGACACCTCAATATTGTCTAGGGGTACATGAGTGTCTGAGTCTTGGTCACTTGTACTGTATTTCACTTGGATCTGCTTGTTCAGGTGTACCACTATGTGGTGGCATCATTTTAGTGCAGTTGTAGATGTTTTTCACAAGAAGACACCATCAGCCTCACAAATATTAGTGAGATGCCTCTTCTTGGGCACTGACAAGATGTACACCCACTACAACATGTGCTATTTTTGTGGAACCGCACTGGAAACTGTTCTATGTAAGCCTGTCATTGCCAAGGCCATCCTATTTCAACTCATTTATTTAGTAAGTTCTCTGATTTTAAGGGTTCCCCCAGTGTTGGACATATAAAACATGCTAGCAAAATTATAGAAATAAACAGTAAGATCAGGCTGATCCTGTCTCATTTGGGGACTGATTCATAAGCCTCAGAGACAGAATACTCAGTACAGAAAATAGCAGCTATGTTTATCTAAGATGCCTGGCTTTGTGTCCTTACGGAGTATACATGGCCCCAAAAGAATATATGTCTGAAATCTGATGGGCCAAAGGTTTTAGTAATCCAGAGTTTATGTAAAGAGTTGAAATCTTTACGTGAGTTTGAGGAGTGAATATGTAAAACTTCTAGAATTTTGGTATATTCTGTTACTGTAAGAAAGAAGTGATGGGGTTAAGTAGCTGTTGTGGTATATTGGTGAAACAAACTTCATAGGCTATTGTGTTTGGAAGGCAGCTAGTAGTGTTGTTGGGGACAATGAAATACTTAGGAGGTCGGACATAGCTAGAAGAAGTAGACAATTAGAGGTGAGGTGGTCTTACGGTCACTGCTGCTTGAATTTTGATGTGACTAGACCAAGCTCTAACTTCAAGCGCCAGCTGACAAGCTTTGATTTCCTTGGTGTATCTTCTGAAGGAAGCCAGAGTGGATCTTCTCTTCTGGCTATTCTGACAAAGACCGCCAACTACTGCAGTGACAGTAGGGAGACAATTGGCAAAACGAGTAACTGCTGACTGCATCAGCTGAGAAGAGTCCACAGAGTTCCACTTCCTGCTCTAGGCTGGCTTGGCAGCAACAGTGCTTCAGACACGCAGGGCACTGAGACGCCAATGGCTCCTCAGGAGAGTTTTCCCAATCTCTCTGTTTTGGCTATTTTTGGCATAAATTTGTACAAGTTGATTCCTGTAATATTCAACCCCAAAGACTAAACCAAGATCAAAATTTAACCATCTGAAACTTTGACTTGCTTAATTAAATATTCACATTTAGAAGCTCAACCTACTTTAAATTTTATACTTTATTTCAGAAGAACTACAAAGGTATCTAGGATGATACATTTGCCAAGGGGCCGGGGTGGGGGCAAACAAACAAGCCTTATAAACATGAAATGAATAAGTCTTCAACATGAATTAGATCTCACCGTAAACTGCCATCTACTACTAATTTTGGACATTCATGTCAAGTTAATGAATGGGAGAAATATTTGTATTTTCAAACCCAGAGTTCCTCAAGGGCACGATGATAATTGACATGCAAATACACAGCCCTCTTGACTGCATAGATTCTGGTCCCAGATGTTTGGTTTAATGTTTTACTTTGCTCTTCCACATTTGAATAAGCATCTAGCAGATTACCTTGCACATAAATTTTATGGATGTCGTTATAATTCACCAGAATAATGTTTATACTTGTGTGGTGAATTTTATTTTCTATCCTATAAAACTTTTTCTATAAATTACTGAAAGAAAAGCAACAATTTAAAAGATTTTTAGGATACATGTATATGTATAGATAGAACAAGTCACCTCACCTGATACCTATTTTTCAAATTGTAATAAAATAATTCATTGGGAATAAGTTTAGGGAGAAATGAATATTTCATATGCTGTTAAATGGACCTATAGAGAATTCTAATGTGATCTAATTCTGCTTTTTCCTAGACATTATATTCATTTTTGGTCATCTTTCTAGAATTCTATACACTATGATTATTTTACTTCCCTGGTTAATATAATGCTTTCAAATACGCCAGCACATTCAGAGAAATGAGCTAACTATACCTGTATGGTTATACCTCTTTTATCTCACAAAGGTGCTCTTGGATTCATCATCCTTCTGCCCCACTATAGTTTGATAGTTCTCTGCCACCGAAATTTTCTTTCTCTCATTATGCTAGAGGTTTCCTTGATTTTATCTAAGTTTCTCGAATTATCTGTATTCCTCAACCATAAAGAAATATGAAACAAAGAGAATCATATGCAAAAAGCAAAGGATAATTACACTAGACTCCATATATGCTTTGTGTATAGACTATATGTATATGTTTGGGTTTCCTTCCTAATAAGATTGATAATTGTTTGCGACAGTTTCTGCTGGGCTTCTATGCCTCGATGCTGAAAGTATCTTAAGTGATACATAGTTGTAGAAAGACAATTCTTTCATATTTTATTTTTGAGTCATGTGGGCTAAGTAGGAGGGGTGGGCAATTTGGATAGATGATAGTACTTTTACCCTGTTGAATCTGTCATTTCCATCCTGCTTATACTCGTCATTTTTAAATTGTGCATTTTATTATATGTGACCTAGATGCAATATAGCATTATCACCATGTCTGGAAGCAGTTTTCCTGTTTGGCGCCTTGGTTGTCACCTCTTAGTGATCAGTGTTCCGTGTTATGAAATGTTTGTGTATCTTGGTTTATTTCCATGATGACATTTCAGACAACAGTTACTGAGTATTGTGTTTGTGCGTACAAGTCTTTCAGCAGGCATGAAGTATTATTTAGCCATTAACTAATTATTTTAAATATTTTCTCCACTTCTTTTTTCAGCTAAAAAACACTAATCTTAGTAAAGACGTGATGCAATTCAAACTAGTACTAGTCTTTTGAGATCTTCTATTTTGGTTTGGCCCCCTGATGTAGTACAGAACAAAGGGTCGAGAATAGAAAGCACTGGATAAAGTTTCATGGAAACCTAAAATGCCCGTGGTCAGAAGCCAGGAAGCATCTTCTTCTTGTGCCTGTTGGCATGACTTGTACCTAGAGTTGTACAGGGGACATGGCAGGTTTTATTCTCTGAATAACTTAATAATTACACTTTGTGACTCTTATCCATTCAACATTTTTTGAAACAATATATAGACTGCTAAGTCATCTTTTTATTATATCACCATTCTAATATTTTATTTTATGAAATTATATCATTTCTCCCTTGTTGTTCATCCCTCCAATCCCTCCCATATACTCCTCATTAATTGCTTTCAAATTCATAGCATTTTTTCATTAATTGTTGTTACAGAAAACAATTGCATATATAACACATATTATATATAATACATGCTTGTTAATCAAATATATAAAGTATTAATGCTTAACTTATATGCATATTATTAATACAATCTATAAATGCAAAATTTATTTACAAATTATTACTAATACTCTGTGTATTATATACTCATATATAATGTATATTTATTCATTATATATTATATAACTATTAATGAATATTATTATTTATGTGTATATTAATTGTATGTAAATAATAAATCTTATATATTATATATGTATACAAATATATATTTCTAAATACATAAATAAAACTTGCTAAGCCTTTTTTTTTTTTTTTTTGGTTTTTTGAGACAGGGTTTCTCTGTGTTGCTTCGGGTCCTGTCCTGGAAATAGCTCTTGTAACCAGGTTGGCCTCAAACTCATAGTGATCTGCCTGACTCTCTGACTCTTCCTCCCAAGTGCTGGGATTAAAGGCATATGCCAACACCACCTGGATCTACTAAGTCTTTATAATGTTAATTCTATGCCTGATTTCAAGGCTGACAATTTGGTATTAGGTAATCATTCTGTTGTTCTTTCCTAGGGAAAACAATATTGGCTAACTCTTACACATTAATTTAACCCAGTTCTATTGACCTGTGTATCGCCACATGGCAGTGGCTCATCAGCAAAGTTGTGGCCTATCTGACTCTGGGGGCTCCATGGCTCCTCTCCCTGCCTTTCTTCTCCCAGCTTTCAGTCCAGTTTTTCCCGCCTACCTAAGTTCTGCCCTATCAACAGGCCAAGGCAGTTTCTTTATTCATTAATGATAATCACAGCAAACAGAGGGGACTCCCACATCAGTGTAGGACCGAGATCTCATAGGGTTTCTACTGTTGCTGTCCTTGGATGTTTTTGAAGTCATCTGGCAGTCATAAAAACAAAATCCACATACTTTGGATAGCAGTTGAAAAGGGAAACTCTTAAAAGACTTTAGCTATTCACACACTTCAGTCTTGAATTTATTCTACAATTGTTACTCAGTATGTAGGTGTACGGGATGCCAGACCTGTTTTGCTCTATATTTGTATTTGTGAAATGTGCATCCAAAACAAATCTTTTTTTGTTTTGTTTTGTTTTGTTTTTGTTTTTGTTTTTTTGTTTTTCGAGACAGGGTTTCTCTGTAGCTTTTTGGTGCCTGTCCTGGAACTAGCTCTTGTAGACCAGGCTGGCCTCGAACTCCCAGAGATCCGCCTGCCTCTGCCTCCCGAGTGCTGGGATTAAAGGCGTGCGCCACCACCGCCCAGTTTCCAAAACAAATCTTACTTCTAGCCACAAACCTTCCAAACAAGGTTTTGTTTACTTAGCTTCAAAATCCTGGGCTTTTGAAAGACTATACTCTTGTCTGTTAATATTTCCACATGTCTCGTCTGCTCTCTACAGTTCTGTGAATAACCTAAAAAAGTATAGAAAAATAATTGAACAGTTTTTTACAGTCATTTTGTCTTTAAGGTTTAAAGTTTGTCTTTTCTATCAGTAGTTTGTTTTTTTCTATCATTAGGTTTTTGTGGTTTTTGTTTTTGTTTATTTTTATTTATTATTATTATATTATCTTTCCCTTGAGAAAAGAATACCTAGTCTGTGGATTGCAGACACTGATGCTCTCTGAAATTCTTTTATAGTGTTAAGAACTATACAGCTTACAAGTCTGATGCAGAGATTAGTGAGGACTCTGAAGACCTGGAAGCTAGTGTACCTGCTAAAGTCATTTGCTTGCAATTAAAATAAAATAAAGCCATACTCCATAAAGATAGTCCATGAAGATAATCATTTAGGTCTGCTAGTAAAGACTTAGTTGCTAGCTACTGGGCTTTGGGAAGTGATTAGATTATGAAAGCTGTGACCTCATCAACCTATTAACATACTGATGGATTCACATTCTGATAATACATTGAGAAGTGTCAGGAAGTGGGACTTAATTGAAGGTTTAGAGATGTGTCCATAAGAATACTATATTCTATCTCTTTCTTCCTCATCCTCCTTCTATTCCTTATCATGTGATGACTTGGTGTCTGTGTGAGGAGATACACTTTGACGATTGCAGAACACATGGGAACTCCACTGCCACGGCTGGTATCCAGTTCCCATATCTATTCTGCCTTTCTATTAAACCACACCTGAATGGTACCAACCAAAATGACAAAAACTGCACCACCCTGGAAATAAAGGCTAGCTGTAATGATTCTCTTGCCTAGTGCTCTCTCTGGCCCAACGAACTTACATTTGTGCAGGGAGAAAAGGAGTGTTCAGAATGACAAAAAGTATGTACTTCCCATGCTGTCTTGTAGCTGGAGATGCGCTAGCTCTATGTTCGTGCTGCGGTGTAGAAAGTCAATGGCGGTCTCCTTTTATCACGCATGCTTCTACAATAATGAGCAGTAACAAAACCTTAAGAAAATGGACAGTGTCTGGACATGCAAACAGAAACCTGAATTCTAGTTGGAATGCCTCTACCTGGATAACTCCGTTAGTTCCTTTGCCTTCTTCCCATTGGAGTCCCCATGGTTCCGTGAGTTCTAAAATAGGTAAATCTGTAGTTCTAAATGATATTTTTAAGACTATGTTTTAGACTGAATTTCTAAGGGGGGGTCAACTTGGTCTAATTATTGGTTGTGTGGTACTTTCTTGCCTGAGAGACTTACAAAACGCTATTGATAGTGTTCCCAATCTGTCAGATGTTGAAAAGTATTCCCTTCATTCTCTTTCTTTGTCTGTATGTTGAATGACTCTATACAGAGAAGACCAGTCATGATCAAGATTTCTTGAGCCTTTACTATCCAGATGTCTAGATAATAAACACACACCTACACATACACACACACACACAGAGACACACACACACGTTGACCATTAATCATGCTTTTGGCAGTTGTGAGAAACACTGCTTGTGTTTAATATTCCACAGAGTACTGCTTTTAGATTTTTCTGATCTAGTTATATGCTCATTATAATATCTGACAGGAGCCTCCAAAATGCAGGTTTAGTAAGAAGTATAGTTCATGACTATATTCTTCTGTGTATGTGCCTACAAAATTCTCATTTCCTTCTCACTTGGTCACAAGGTAAAATTCAAATGACTAAAGACCTAAGTATATATGTTCAATACAATATTTTATTTGGGTTACATATTCTAAACCTATCTATACTTGCTAAACTTTTAAGTTTACTTTTCCTCTGACATACTGTCGTATATCCTGTCCCTGCTTTCCCAGGATGGCAGGAATTAAAGTAGAAAACCCCTTCTCTCTGGTCTTCTTCTCTGATCAAAGCCTTTCCTACAAACACACATTTCATAAATGACACCATTATGGGGATTTGGAGAGTTTTGTATTATTTTAATGGTGAAGCAAAAATCCCTTTACCAGTAAAATAGAACAAAACCCAGACTTCTATCCAAAGAATGTCATCCTAGAATCTGAATTATCAATTTCTCTCTCAATAAGTAAATAGATAAGTTGTATATTGACTCTGTACCTGGCCAGTCTTTTTAGGCTTGTTACTTGATAACTAGTCAAAATACAGACCTGATTACACTCTTAAATTTTCTTCCCACCTTGATTGAAATGCTACAGAATAGAGACTTACTTAAATTAAAACAGATAACTCTGTGAGGGTCAATATATTTATGCCATGGTGTTAATAAAATTGAAATTACAACTTTATATTCTAATAATGCTCTGAAGTATAAACATGAAATAGAGTTCAGAAAAAGAACAGGATGATTAATTTGAACTTTTCATTTTAAAGGACAGAAAATGCTGATTGAGCTACAATGTAGATCCCCCCTATGATTTTCATTTATTTGTTTACTAAATTAACTATTCTTTATCCACTATTCAACAAAAAATACAAGATACAGGTAGAAGTAAGAAGACAATATTTAATAATGCCATCCTGGGCAAGCAAATTATCAAGAGGTGTGACGTACGACATTCTGAACTGGGCAGGGAGTAATTTTCTGTTCTTCAGATGACTGCTTTCAGGGCAACCCCATCTTCCTTGATGGGGACACTTTAGTCAGAGCAAGCAAAGCCAGTGCCATTTAAAGAAAAAAAACCAAACAGTCCTGTGTCTTTTATTCCCAAATACTATGTTTATAGTTCCTCTGAAACTAACTGACTATTTGTTTGATAATATCTGTGACCTAAAATAATGTCTGTGCACCACAGCACAGGTTTCCAGTTCACCACCTTGGAAATTATAAGGAAGTTTCACCTACTCAATGAATACTAGGACTGAACATCAATAAACACCAAAAATGATGAAGATATTGATTTTAATTAAATTAATGCCTCAATGATTTTTTTCCTGAATCTTATTCTTTCAATGCTTATTTAAAGTGTCCAATTTTTTTTAAAAAAAAAAACAATATGAAACAATTTCTTAGTAGAAGATTTGGGTGAAACAATAGTTTTTGCATAGTTAAAGCATGGAGATCCCCTGTTTAGAGCCAACAACTATAAAGGTATGCTGTGTGCACCTGATTCTTTGTTCTTCCATAGCCAATCGTTTACTGTGAAATACCCTAAACAGATGGTATCTTGAACTCTGGGACATAGGAGGCAACAGAAGAATTTCTTGAGCACAAAGCAAGTGTATACTGTCCTACACACTAACATAACTATTCCCCACAAAATAAACAATGCATATATGATTTCTAATACAAATAATTCCAGAAATTATTGATAATAACTATTGTCTATTAATGAAATATGCAACTTGAATGAAAATATATTAACAAAATATTAATAACTAATGCAACAAGATTATGTGTCAATTTGTGCTTCTAACATTGGTTGTAATCGTAATATGTGAGGTTATTGGGAAATATGATCTTTACGAAGGTAATTAAATTAAATGAAGTCATTAAGATGGGCATTATTTGAATATGACTGTTGCATATTGAGAATGGAAAATATGAAGGCAAACGTGAAGAGAGAGCTAGAGAGAAAATCAAATATACAGAGAGAGAAGAGAGAGAGAGAGAGAGAGAGAGAGAGAGAGAGAGAGAGAGAGAGAGAGAGAGAGAAGCTACATGAGGATAAAAGCAGAGTTGGGATGATGCTTTCGCAGGTCAGAAAATTCAAAGATTCTTTTTTTCAGAATAAAACTTTCTAATGTGGTATCAGAGGAACATGGGACAGCTGTTCCACACAACCACCAAAAGATCAAATCTCTCCAGCACCATGACTCCTGCTCCCCAGCACACTGTGACTCTGTAAATCAACTTGAAGATCTGGCACCCCCATGTGGGTTTTGCCCAACAAATAGCTTCTGTCTACTTGATATATAACTGATTCTTAATATCAGTGATAATAATAACAGTACTTGTCTTTGAGTAACTACTACACCCCAAGCTCTGTTTTGATTAGTTCTGACCTTATGTTACAACCTCATTGAATGAATGGGCAATGGAAGATTCTTCATGCAAATAGAATAATTGTATTATTTTATTAAGTACCAACAAGAAAAGTTAAGAATATTTTGTTGTTACTCAAGGATTACAGAAATTAATGCATTTATAATTATATTAGCATAGAAATTATTATCTTTAAGAAGTTGTTTTCCTAAAAGCATCAGAACTTCAGTTTTAGGATAAACAGCATAGGATAAAGACTGTGTTCTACATGCTAGGGATAGGGCAACACCTTCACTAAACATCATTGCTCTTACTTTTCCCCTCTGCAATTCAGAATATTCACCATGGATTTTCTTATTTCCTGATTAGTTGGGTAATATATCAATGTGGTTTATAAGACACCTGACCTGGAAAAGCTAAAGACACCCAGGAGAAAGGACAAACACCGGATCTTGACCTACACGTACCGAAAGGGGGTGGATGGCATTGTTCCCATTAAGGAATATAAAGGTGTGACTTTATGTGATCCATGACAGGAAGCACACAGCTCTCTTCTTGACCAAAGTATGTATTGTGGCTAGACACTTACTACACATCTTCCTCTTCCTGGTCACATAAGAAAATTGTAGATCATGTGCTCTTTTGAAGTTGGATTGAGAAGACATAACGAGAAAATCACCTCCCAGACCCAACTCATGACAATACCACAAAATCTTCTATCCTTGCATTCTCTTCTGTGTCAATTATATACATCTGTCTCCTTCATTTTAGAAAGAAGTATTTATTACAGGGATGGGTCCTTTGGGGTGGGATACCTTTGAGCCTCAAGGACAAGGAGTTATAGTAGGTGGAGGAAGGGAGGGGAATGAGCTGGTCTTGAAAGATGAAAGCGTTTTTGGATCTTGAGTCACGAGTTGAGAGATAGCTTTAGGAAAGCCTTCTGGTGTTTCTCATGAGTAAACGGTACACAGATTCTAAAGTGTGTTTGTCACTGCGTTATAGCCAAGTTTACTCCGCCTGAAGTACAGCCCATGCCACATTAGTTCCTACTGCCCATGTCCAAAACCGCTTGCCGTCAGGGTGAAAGGATAGGGCGGTTTAGTATGAGACATAACTGATTTGAAATGCACCAACACCAAACTTTCCCAGAGTAGTAATAGGCTCAGCATGTAGCTTCTCTACATACCAGAGATAACTTTCCTGAAAAGATCAGATAGGAGAGGCTGTAACGTCTATGGTAAGCACTACGGGATTTTAACAGAGCTTTTATCCTAGAAACAGAGGAATTTGAGATTGCACACTTAGATCCCTCTGACGCGGCTGTGTATCCAACTTCTTGGTTTCCATGAGCTTTCTTCTTTCCCAGGATCAGTCTTATCAGATGATCAGTTGTCTGTTTTTCTTCCTAGATTCTGAATGGGATTGATGTACAAACTTCAATAATTTAGAAACAAAATTATTTGCCTGAGAACAGACATCAAAAAGACAAAACCACTGAAGGAAATGTACCCTTTTCTTTGTTCCTGGTTTGACATTGTTGTGTTTTATTTTTTTTTCCTACTTTTCCCTATAACACACAAGAGGTAAAAAGCAGAGTTAAAAATATGACAAAGCTAAAACTGGGGGTGAGGGTGGCAAATTGTTCACTCCTATTAGTATCCATGCTACCCAATAGCTATAGATTTGAGGCACTATTTGCTCATTATTTTCCCTTTTTGTTTTTCCAGATTGATGGTTTTTCTAGATTGACACATATGATGTTCTTTCTCAAATGCATCACCTTTTCTCTTCTGTCGTGATATTCTGTATTAAAAATGCACTCTTTCTGTTAATGTAGTAAATGTACTGTGTGTATGTATTAAAGTATAATCTCTATTCTGAGATTACAAATCATAACAATTGTTTATGTAGCTAATTTTAGTATACATTTAATAAATATAATTTTTTTCTCTCTACCTGGACTTAACTTTCATATGAGCAATAATGTAGAATTATAATTTGATTTTTCCCCAAAAATGGCTGAGTGGTATTTCTGGCAGTATATTTAGTTTTGTCTATTCCCCTGTTGTTTCTAGTTAAATTTCCAATTTCCATTTTTACTTATTATTCCTTTTGCTCTTTTTCCATTTATTTATTTATTTTGGTTTATTGAGACAGGGTTTCTCTGTGTAACCTGTCCTGGAAGTAGCACTTCTAAACCGGGCTGGCCTCGAACTCATAGAGATCCACCTATCTCTGCCTCCCAAGTGCTGGCACTAAAGGCATGCGTCCTCACCACCTGACTGAATCTCTATTTTTATGTCTATTAAAGAATATGTCCTAATGTATATTTCATTTTTTAATAGAATCAATCCTTCTCTTTTTGGCTACTGGCTTCTCATCTCCCTTACATGCTTCTGTGTCCCGTGTTGTGTTCTTAGCCGTTGTCTTCTGGTTTTTATAATTCCTAAAAGATCTCTTCTGCTTCCATCATTTCAAATAAGACCCACCTGGACAGGATTTTTAATCTGTATCTCCTGCTGGCCTCTTTCTGATGCTTCCATTTCTTTGTCTCTCACAAGTTTGACATAATTTACATCTGGTGCTCATCTTATATACATGTGAGCAACAGAAACTCATACTCCTGTTAGCTAATCCATGTTCTTTTGATCATTGTCCTTATTTTGTTCAGTTGGTCTAAGTGCAATTGTTGCTTCTAAGTAAAAAAAAAAGGTCATATTACACAGATTGTAATGTCTACCTCAAAAGTATATATTTCCCATTACTCACTGGCTCTAATGAGATAATCTAATATGTATAAGCTTTGGAGTAGACCCTTTCACAGTTGAAGCCAGATAGAAAATGGTCTTTGATGGTCACCCTGATTATAATCTCACAAAGAACCCCTTAAGGTCGTTCATGGAGTCTTGCTCAACAAAAGATATAATAATTTAGTGGATGTTGTCATGAGCTGTTAGTTGATGCGAACAATACAAATTCCAAGTAGGTATGTGACGTAGTGCCTGAAAGTTGTAATGCAGCATCCTCCCAGACAGAACATAGTGTATAATATTCTGTGGTCCTGGAGGAAATCTACCACCTGGCTTGGAGCTAGTGTCCTTGTACTTCAAAGGCCCAAAAGGAGGAGGAGAGCTAAGACCCAGTGAAGGCAAACAATGGATAATATTGACCTAGAGAAATGAAAAATTTGATTTAGATACTTAGGTTGAGATGGGCTTAGAGAAACAACAGAAGAACAACTTAAGAATTAGGTTGACTAGTTGTTTCGGAAACAAAAGATGGGTGGAGAATACAAAGCAGCAGTTGATAATGTAAATTCAGACACAGAGAGGAAAGCTAACTTAAGAAGGAATTGCTGAGATGAACATGAGATGAACATACAGAGGAAGGAGGAGCTGGGGAAAAGGCAGATAATAGAGCCAGGCTGAACAATACGTACTATGGAAAGTAAGTAGATATCAGAAAGACAGCGGAGGGGCACACAGGCTTCAAAGGTGATTCTCCAGAGACCAAACTCTACATGCTGTCACTCCAATCAAACTCAGTGAAGGACTTGAAATGTCATTTTGTCGCTACCAAAATGATCCCTAGAATCTACCAATCTACCTTACTTGGGCAACCTGTCATAGATAACATGTCTGAGTTAATTCATCATTTGTCATAGGTGTTCATATTTGCACTGTAGGGCTTGGGAGAGAGTGGATCCATGGCAACTCTTATATTCAATCCCTTGTACGTTTGTCTAATTTATCGATTTTGCAGAACAGTGCAAGCATTGTGAAAGACATCTGTTAAGAGACAGCAGCATTGGGCTTCATTTTGTGTTTTTCCAGAAAAAAGTATGTAATACCAGTAAAGGGAAATGCTGATATTTGGAAACATTGTGTTAAATACACTGTTGGCCCACCAGAAGGATGTTGAAAAAAAGAAAAGTCAAGGAAGAATTTGCTCAGTTCTCTTGGTTGCTCTCCTTTCAGCATCTGTCTACCAAGATTTCTTCTCTTTGTTTACAAAAATCGTTTGCTACAATTTTCTGCTTCTGTGATTATCAGAATAATAATCTGCTTCACTGATCTAGCATTCTAGGTTACACCCCAAAGAAGAGTCACGTCCACCCACTTGGACGTCTGGGCCCTGGCTCTGCTCAGAGAGCAGATTCTGGAATCTGGTGGTCCCAGTCTCCCTTGCTGCATGAGCAGGCTTAGCGCTGGCAGCTGTCTTCACAGACCCTCTTACAGCACTAGGGTATTTTCATTTTATTTTGCCATCTTTTCACAGCTAAATGCTACCTAGCCTCCAATTTCTCGTATAAATTTTTTCTCATATAAATTAACTAGTTTCTACTCATGAGCAAATGTTGACTCATTCAGATATGCCCAGTGTTTTTCGCAGTGAATTTTGTAGGAAACTTCTTAAAGTCGCTTCAAAACCGACCTCTTTCTGCAGGGGGGGAGGGATACCTTGCAGTTGTCGAAAATCAGTCCCTTGTTGTCACCCAGCTGTCCCAGCTTCAGTTCCACTCCTGGGAACCATCCAACCTCCCCATCTGCTGCACCCACATAAGGCTTTCAAAACCACTACAGCATGTCTCTCTCATGCTTGTGAAGTCACTTGAGGGATTGTTTGTCTTTCCCCCAGAACGGCTTTTAAGCCCTTCCTCACAAGTTAACCCTAAGAACGCTAATAAAAAAATAAATTAATCACCTTGTTCAACAACTGCTGGAGAACGTTATGGTCTCCCGTGAAGAGGAGCATGGTAAGTGCTTTCCAATTTGTGTGTTTTCTGCTTCTTCTTGTAAACATGGCTATTTGGAAAGAACAATCTCGCTACACCTGCCACAATAGCATCTTTTGGAGCCGACCAATGAGAAGTCACATCAGCAGTAAGAGTTTATCTCCATCTCTTCACCTTTCTGCTCCCCGTAAAATATTGTTACTAAACAAATGTTTGACCTACAGTCAAGGCTTCAGTTCACCCGAATGGAAAATGTGAACTATTTCAGATTGGATATCCAAAGTCTGATATTCTGCTAGAGATCATCTTCCTCTATGGTAGGAGCACCTTGGAGAGATATCACCCCATACTGAACCTCCAGTTTTTATATTGTATTTACACAGACATTTTTCATCTTAGTTCTTTACTTACATTTGATATGACTTTAAAGATCTTGTCTGAATTCTTCTACTATGAAGCCAGAAAAAGATCTATAGTATAAATTCGAGACTGTTCTTATCTTCTTAGAAATAGAGAACAAGCCATCACATTTTTCTTACTTAATCCCTTGACTTTGAATAATAATTCCTTGATTGTTTTTAGTCTAGAGCTATTGTGAAGCAGAATAGGGCTGAGGAGACAGATTTGGAATGACAAGATAAAGATGTCAGTGAGACTTTTCCCCCGTTACAACAACAAGAACCAATAAAACAATGTGTGTATGTGAATTTCTCCTTAAATTCTCTAAAATTGTCCCAAGGACACATATAAGAGATAGAAAAATATTCATTCCATAAATTTTAGTATAATAAAATCTTAGAAGATTGAGAACATTTGGTATGTATACAGAGCAGTACCAACTGCCAACCTCCAACTCAATGAAAGAAAATGTCTAGTCTTGGCAGTTGTTGCTCATACCCAATGTTCTCTGTGTCCTTCATAGTCCAGCCTAGAAAGGTGAGGGAAAAGATGCTGGTACCCATCACTTCTCTCCCGCAGGTAGGTGTTTTCCTCCAGGGGAGAGAAGCTATGTCCATAGCATGTATAGAAGTTTTACTTACATGTATTGGAGAAGATATACTTAAAAGGAGCCAAAAATTTCTCTGCAAACTTAGTTTGGGGTCAGAAGAGGAGATTGGAGAAAGTCGGTGGACAGTGTCCTTGCCCAGCAGAGTAGAGGTGCTATCTTAAGAGGACTGGGCACTAACCTTTCTCAAGCATTGGAGTAGAAGATAGAAAATTTTTAGGAGATTCCCAGAAGAACTGATTTTATCTGAAATGAAAGTAGAAGATTTGAAGTGTAAAGATTGCTTTCAAAGCAATCAATGTCTCATGGTAATAAATTAAGAAACTGATATGACTATGCCACCAAAAGCAACTGTAGACAGGGTAAAGGTTTAATAAAGAGAAACCGAGTCAGCCAGACATACTTCTGGGGCCAGGACAAGATAGAAAGATTAGCTTTAAACACTACCTCTACCAAGGACCCCGAATTTAATTGGATTAGTCTATGAAGCAATTTGTTTCCCCAGGCATTGTCAAAACAAAAGCGCAATGAACTAGTAATTAGTGGAGTCAAATTTGGTTTGATAATAATAGATACACACTAGCTAGAAGCTTAATAGTAAGAAGGGAGAAAGAGAGGGACAGATAAAAACCTTTGTCGGTACAGGGAACTGTGTGTGCATTTGCCCAAGGCCAAATTCTCCGAAGAACATCAGAAACAGTGGAAAAGTAGACATCATTGCAGTGATGTGGTGCAGACAAGCAATTAAACAAACTAAATACGAATAGCCCAGGGCAGGAGAAATGATCCAAAATGCCCAGTTTCTATAAGATAAACAGACAGACAAGAAAGTGAGATCCAGACATGAGAGCTGAAGTAGACAATAGAGATTGCTTAGAGAAAGACTCAGATGTCACAATCAAAGATAAAGATTCCAAGGCAACTGTTCCTCACACATTTCATAACCTAAGGGAAACAATGTTTAGCAGGTAAATGAAGGTATGATAGCTCTGTCCCATCCAATTAAGACTCTTAGTAGAGAGCAAAGTTATTAGAAAGAGCCATGTCACTATCTTAGCATAGAAAGCTCAATAGCCAAATAATTTCCTGGAGATGCTCATTGGCAATGGGAATTTACAAAAGAAAGAATCAACATACTTGAAGTTAACACAAGAGAAATCACACAATCCAAAGGAAAAAAGGAAGAGAAACTAATCAGGCTTCAGGAAATATGAAAGTTTGTTAAACACTTCAACATACCATTACAGGTTAATGAAATGCCGGAGGGTATAGGGAAAGCAGCGAGTGGCAGGACAACCATCAGAAGACTTCCAAAATACTCAAGGGACTCAGCTAACATCTAGTATCACAAATGTCAGAATGTCACAGATATATAGGGACTTCCAAATGTCAAAGACACAGAAAATCTGGAAGGCCAGGAGAATGTCTCTCTAGTGTACAAGAGAGTGTATATAAGATTAATGGCCAAGTTTTGACCAAATGTTTGTGGAATTTGGAAGGAAGGTAGTGATATGCTCAAGATTTGTAAAGATTTGTACTTTAAATCATGAGTCACCTAGATAGAAAAATCTTTCAAAGATCAAAAATAAAATCAATAATAAAAACTGGTAGAATTTTGGGTATAAATATGCTTACCAAGAAGATATTATTCAGGTGGGAAACAAGTGTTAGTACATGCATGTGAATGCATACAGACACATATACACATACACCACACACAAATGAACATCTATCAAGTCAGTTTCACAGTTATCTCCAAAACAGAAGATGTTTCATTTCCATAGTAACTTTTCTCAACTAGATTAAAAATTAATTTTATACCATAAGGTGGGTGTAATTGGACTATTGTTCCTGTAACATATTGAAATGTAATGTAGATGACAACAGGCCAAACAAATCAAATGAGAATAAAATTGTATTAAAATGAAAAAATTATTAGACAATAACTTAAATTCAGGAACAAACAAAGATGATCAGAAGTACCATCTAGAAGGCAAATAAAGCGAACTATAAATAAAACTTGTGCTTCTTTATAACCTCAACTTTATAAAAAGATGGAAAATATTGTGCAATAATAATGAGCACCATGCATCTTGATGTGTAGCACATATAGATGTAATTCATATACCAATGCCAGTTAAAAAGAGGCAGAAGGCATAATTATACTTTAGTATCTCCCTACATCCCACTAGAAATAAGACAGTATGTATCTGAAGCAGACCTGGGATGAGGTAAGATTACAGTAGTAACCCTGAGCAAACACTAGGAAAATAACTTTTATAAACATTGAAGACGTGAATGTGGGGTTCCCAAGGCCAACTGACACATCCACAGTGCAACCTCTGCATCCACATCTTGGGGGAAATCTCCGAAGGAGAGGATGGAAAGATTGTAAGGACATCTGGTGAGGGACAGTGTTGTCATCTAGAGATGCTGGGGAAGCTGCATGCATGAAGTTTCACCAATATGGCTACATGAACAAGATCTGCAAGTGACAACACCAGTTGACATAACAATGCGGATGGGAGAAATGTCAGAAGGTCCCACGCAATGACTGCTGAGAGAAGAATCAATATTCTTCAAAGATGAGTCCTGGATACATTATCCAATCCCAAGTGGTCAGCCCCAAAGCACATGTATGGACTCAGTAAGTTGTAGATGCACGTATGTATATATGAAACTATAATAATTAAAGAAGAAATCATAAATTTGGTGAGTTGAGGGATGGAAAGAGTTGTGTGGGGAGGAAGGGGAGGTGAGATAAAATAGTGTTCATGCATGAAATTCTCAAAAAGGTAAGCATTTTAATTTTAAATATATATGTATACATACACACACATATATTAATCATACTGTTCCCTTAGGAAGCATTCCCATCATACTGAAAAGAGAGCACTTGCTCGCATTAAAAAAACCACAAAAGAAAGAACAAACAGAGAAAGAGGAATAACTATGAAGCTTCAGTGTCTTTGAGCCCATATGAGCCCTGGGTAGGTTCAGTAGGTCTTGGGGACACCCCAAATCCTCTGTGAATATTTCACAACTGTTAACTTGGTGCTCTTATGGGACTTCTAACGGTGTGAGTGTGTGTCTCTGACTTTTTACCTCTTCTGCAGCCATTTTCTGCTTATTGGGTTACTTTGCCCAGCCTCAGTAGCAGCATCTTTGCCTTGTCTGGTTTTATCTTTTTTTGTCAAGTTTGGTTGTTGTCTCTTGGAGGCCGGCTGTTTTCTGAAGGGGAGTGGAGGGGGAGTGGATCTGGAGCAGAGGGGACGTGGTCGAGCTGGAAGGTATGAAAAGAGGAGAAGCTGGAATTGGGATGCATTGCATGAGAGAAGAATCTATTTTCAATATAAAAATCAATTATGAAGGAACACTGTTAACAACCACATTCCAGTAAAACAAAATAGACATGTTCCTGTAGACAGAGATAAAGACGTATAGCATATAAAGAGGCTAACTGATTATATAATTTTTGCCATGATGAAAAGACCAAAGCAAAAGAATGTTAAATTCTATATAATTTTGAATGTTATTCCTTTCTAAAAGTAGAAGGAGAACAGTATAAACACACTTAATTTCAAGGAACCCATATTAGTCTGATACTCAAGGTACAAAAAATATGAAAAGTATGTACCAATATTTTATGACTATAGGAAAATGATTCTAAACAAAATTACCAAAAAAACAAATCCAAAAGAATGTAGAAGATAGTTTGTCATGTGAAAGTGAGATGTTTCCTCAGGCTTATGAGTTGAATTTAACATCCCAAATGAATCAATGTAGTACATCGTATCAATAGAACAAAAGCCAAATACATATAATCTTCTCAAAATAAAAAGTAAATCATTAGCAAGAGCCAACACCATTCTGTGATGAAAACATTAAAACTGCGGGAAAATGGAGATTCTTCAGAAGATAAAGGGCATCTGTATAAACAAGAGTAAAGATAGGCAAAGGCCCGCGAGGTTTCTCCATCGCTGATAACCAATACAACAATGTCAGGTTTGGCTATTTCCATGTGTTGTTACTGTGGATGTTCTAATTCGAGTATTTACAAAAGAAAATTTTCAAGAAGCATGTTTTGTTCAGGTTGGAGAGAAAGAGATCTCCTTTCCTTCAAATGACCTGATATGTGTCTAGAAACTCTAAAGACAGTGTTGGGAGATGGCTCAACTGGTAAAGATCTTGCCCCACTTGTGAGGATCTGAATCCCATCCTCTGCACCCATGTGCCAGTAACTGCCTGTAATCCCAGCACTGGGAAGGTGGAGACAGGTACCTCTCTGAAGCTTGTTGGCCAGTTAGTCTAGTGGAATCAGTGAGGTCCAGTGAGAGTCTGTCTTAAATATTAAGGTAGAGGACATTTGAGGAAGACTTTTCATGAAAGTCAACTCTGGCTGCAACAAACAAACACACGTGTACACACACATACACACACACACACACAAACACTCTCAGACATACACTTTAAAATAAATGAAATAAAATGAAAATAAAGTGAAAAGAAGAAAATTCTGAACTATGCAGAAATAAAACCCATTCTGACTACTAATCTCAACAAAGCCTATTGTATTTGTGTATGCTAGTAATACAAACTAAACCTGAAAATTAAAGAAAGCAATTACATTACAACATCAAAGAGAATAAAACACTATCCGTTAGAAGGTTTAATAATGCCATGGCTAGAGCCTCTTGTTAAACTTGCTCTCAGCCCAGTGAGCAGACCACGGGATGCTGCCAGTGGCAGGCTCCAGCCTCACACAGTTCAAATTGTCCCGACCAGTTCAATGTCTCATTCTTAATCCCCTGATAAAGTTTTGAGAGAAGAGTTTGGGCTACTATCAGTATATGTTTTTAAAAAATTAAAAGCATGTATATTAATTCCCAGAGTATCAGTTTTGGATACTAAAGTGTCCTAATAGCTGGTTGGTTATACTGACAGCTGTCACAACATGGAAACAGCAGAGGCTGAGGAAGATGCCAAGGAATGACAGAGACCCTTTCAGCACATTCCCACTCATTGGGGACTGCCTGCTCCCCAGCTTGACAACTGCTCCTCCTCCGCATGAGGCTTCAGTTGGTGAGAGCGAAGGGTGTTATATTTTATTCATGCAAATTCTTTTTTGTTGTTGTTGTTGTTGTTTTTTTGTTTTTTTGTTTTATCGAGACAGGGTTTCTCTGTAGTTTTGGAGCCTGTCCTGGAACTAGCTCTTGTAGACCAGGCTGGTCTCGAACTCACAGAGATCTGCCTGCCTCTGCCTCCCAAGTGCTGGGATTAAAGGCGTGCGCCACCACCGCCCGGCCTCATGCAAATTCTGAAGAAATAAAAAGCAGACTTTGTTAAATAAATTCCTCAAATATCAGGGTACACTCTGTCATGACTGAATGGACAGTAAGAACTTAAAAGCAACCATGTTTCAGGCATGATATTTGTCTGTTTACCCTAATATGCTTTCAGTGTAAAACATTGAGAAATACCCCTGTTTTCATATTGCTTAATCTCTTTTAGTGTTTTGTTATTTTGATATTTGTTTTGTTCTTTTAAATGAAGATTTTATATTGTATGAATGTAGTTAGGGTCAAACAAAAGAAAACAACTCTAATTTTTTTAAAGATGGGATTTCTAAAAACAAAAAAAATGAAAGAAAGAGAAAAAAGAAAGACAAGAGAGAGACAGAGATAGACAGAGAAATGGAGAGAGAGAAACTAGCAAAAACTTTGGAAATGCTGGAGTTTTGTATTAATCTCATAGGGTCTACAATCATGAAATACTATGGATTGCATCATCCCAAGATTATGAATTATTTTCTGATGATTTTGGCAAACAGAGCTAGTTTCTTCTGGAACCTGTCTTCTCAGCTTGCAGATGGCTATATTCCTCTACATCCTCACAAGGTCTTTTCTCCATGCACACAGGTCCCAGTCTTTTTCTGTGTATTCTAATATTTCCCTCTCATCATGATGTCAATCTATACCACAACATAATTGTAACTCAAATGAGTTCTTTAAAGTCCCCGTCTCCATATACAGTTTCATCTAAGGAGCTGTGTTACTACTTCAACATATTAACTCATGGAACTTACAGTTCAGCCAGCAACGTTAGAAAAAGCTACCCACACCCTCGGGAAGATAAGCTGTTGAAGAAATTTTAAGATAACCCCACCAGTGATGTCAGCTGCCAAAGTACCAGAGTGGACGCTCTCCAGAGCTCTGGTCAGCCACGACAGACCTCACGTCTGCTCTCTGCAGGAGCTCTGGGAGCTGCCTGCCTGCCAGTGTCGGGGCTAACGAGGGCTTAGCTCTCCTTTCATCTTCCATATCTTACTAAAGAGTCTCTTTTTAGAAGAACATAAGCCTAATCTTCACTGGGAACGTACTATCAGACATGCGGTGTCCAAACACCAAGCTTGCATGATGCGGATGACAACTCAGAAAAACTGGTAGGCATTATCTTGCATATCCATTCATGTGGAAAATCAGCATCTGTGATGGGTTTCTATCTCATAAAGACAGAATCGTGCCTTTACACACACGATGAGACTACCATTGTATAAATAAAGTCATATAGTCTTAAGTTGGGCTCCCTACATCTGTCTCTGGTTGGTGGTTTTCCCTTTGGTATGCTCTTCGTATTTTAAGCACATATGTATGCTCATGTGAAAGTTCACTCTTCATTTGTGGTATGCATTCAGGCTCATGCTATGTAAAAATGTCATAAACATATTTTGAGTGCAAACAAAAATATTCAAAAATTGCCTATGGTCACATACACACATTGTCCTAGTCAGGGTTGCTGTTGCTGTGATAAAACACTGTGACCAAAGCAACCTGGGGAGGAGGGGCTTATTTGGCTGACACTTCCATATCACTGTTCATCACTGAAGGAAGTCAGAAAAGGAACTCCAGCAGGGCAGGAACCTGGAGACAGGACCTGATGCAGTCTATAGAGGTGTGCTGGGCCCTCTGATATCTTTCTTAAATCTGGATCTTATGGAGGCATTTTCTCAACCGAGGTCCCCTCTTCTCAGATGACTCTAGCTTGTGTCAAGTTGACAAACGTGCGTGGAGTGTGTGTGTAGTGTGTATGTGCATACACATATTTTAAGCTGCTGTAACATACTGTCATAAACTGGCTATCTTATAAGCAAAGAAACTGTGTATCCCTACTTCTGAGTGCCAGGAATTATGTGCTCAAGACACTAGGAAATTCGATGCCTGCTAAAAGCCTCCTTTTCCAGTCATCACAAGGCAGAAAAACAGAAGGAGCTCAGGACTCTTTCCTAAGGACAGGAATGCCATTCCTGAGGATAGGGCCACATCCAGTGCCCTCACCTGCCTTGAAGGGTTATGATTTTAACATCCCCCCAAATCCACAATTCTTAGGTATAGACATCAGAGGCAATTCTGAGAAGAGACATTTCTAGTTATCTTTCCTACTTAAGGACACAAACAAGGTGCAAGACATGATATCTATAGTTGTCAGTAGCCTAAGGAATATTTATGCTTATTGTAGAAATAATTTCAAGAGTCCTGTATACTTTTCACAGTTGTCGAGCTTTCAAAAACAATCTCCTGTTGCTTTAAGTTAACCCATTCAGTCTAGGTGTTTGAATGGTGGTTAGTTAGTCAATTCCATGCAAAGTTAGTTTGTAAATTCCATACAAAGCTAGACTGAATTCATTTTATGATATGGTAAGTTTGTTGATCAGAAAAAATGCTGATATGGACACCACATTAACAGATAAAGCTATGTGTGTTCATATATGATGTTAACGGAAAAGGCTTTATTCATAGGAAAATAAACTAAGAGATTGAATGATGTGACAAGTCCTTCTGTATGTGTATCTCTTTTACTGGTTAATGAATAAAGGTGTCTTAGCTTATGACAGGGCAGAATATAGCCAGGCTGGAAGAGATACAGAGAGAGAGTAGGCAGAGTCAGGGAGACCCCATGTAGCTGCCCAAGAAACAAGAGGTAACAAGCCATAAGCCTTTTGGTAAAACATAAAATAATAGAAATTGGCTAATTAAAATGTAAGAGCTAGCTAGAAATATGCCTGAGACATCAGCCAAGCAGATGAGGTCTGTCGTGGCTGACCAGAGCTCTGGAGAGCGTCCACTCTGGTACTTTGGCAGCTGACATCACTGGTGGGGTTATCTTAAAATTTCTTCAACAGCTTATCTTCCCGAGGGTGTGGGTAGCTTTTTCTAACGTTGCTGGCTGAACTGTAAGTTCCATGAGTTAATATGTTGAAGTAGTAACACAGCTCCTTAGATGAAACTGTATATGGAGACGGGGACTTTAAAGAACTCATTTGAGTTACAATTATGTTGTGGTATAGATTGACATCATGATGAGAGGGAATATAGCTTATTTGTGATTTTTCGGGTCTGAGCAGCCAGAAAGAATGAGCAGTCTCTGTCTACAATTAAACATCTACTTCATAACAAGGAACAATTGCTACAAACTCTGTAATAGACAAGGTAAAGTATGGGCAATCCACCATCCATGGCTAGTCATTCGAGCTGTGAACGAAACCTTAGAGGGGAATTACACTGATCTTGGGTGTTGGTAGATAAGTACTCATCTAATATCATCGTCTAATCACCCTTGATGAAAGGAAATCTATGCAATTGAGCATAAAGACGTGATTCATCCATGTCTCTGTAAGACCCAAGTTAACTGATTACTGGGAAGAAAGGCTGACGAATATGTAGGCTGTTCCACAAATGTCCTTCGTGTAAATCACAATCATGGCATTGTCCTTGGGCTACTACAGGAGATCATGAGCACACACACACACACACACACACACATCTCCCCAAACTTCCATATGACATCTTACTTGAATGAACCCAGGTATGTCCAATTATAATCAAAAGATTCTTTCTAAATTCACTGGATATATGTGGGAACTGGGGTGAGGAAATTTTGGTTTTTTTTAGTGAATAACCACAATGCTTTTTAAATTTCTGTGTTCTATATGTAATTGTTGAGAGCAATGTTTTGATCAGAATTTATGGAATATCAGTCATGAATGAAATAGTATAGTACAACATGATGTCGTAGTGCAGTATACCATGATGTAATAATACAGCACACCATGATGCAATAATACAGCACACCATGATGTAATAATACAGCACACCATGATGTAATAATACAGCACACCATGATGCAATAATGCAGCACACCATGATGTAATAATGCAGCACACCATGATGTAATAACACAGCACACCATGATGTAATAATACAGCACACCATGATGCAATAATACAGCACACCATGATGTAATAATACAGCACACCATGATGTAATAATACAGCACACCATGATGTAATAATACAGTATACCATGATGTAATAATACAGCACACCATGATGTAATAATACAGTATACCATGATGCAATAATAAAGAACACCATGCTGTAATAATAGAGCACACCGTGATGTAATAATACAGCACACCATGATGTAATAATACAGTATACCATGATGTAATAATACAGCACACCATGATGTAATAATACAGTATACCATGATGTGATAATACAGCACACCATGATGTAATAATACAGTATACCATGATGTAATAATACAGCACACCATGATGTAATAATACAGCACACCATGATGTAATAATGAAGGAGATCATCATGTAATAATACAACACACTATGGTTGTAATAATATAGCACATCATGATGTAATTATACAGTGTGCCATGGTGTAATAATACAGTATGCTATGATATAATAATATAATATGCCATAGTGTAAGTGTTGAAGAAAAATGTCAGCTAAAACTCTGTTTCTCCCCCAAGGGTTCATCACCTTAACATAATGTGAAAGTCAATGATAACAATTATGAATCTATTCAAAAGTAAGTCACAAATATCTCTTCTGTTAATTCACTGTCTGCAGAAGACATTTGTTATTCCATATTGACAAGAACTTGTCTATCTGGAAAAGGTGTCCTTTATCACTGATAAAGTCTAAAATAAAAGTATTTCATCAAGATTCTGTATTACTCCTTGAAAACCACTTTACTTCTAAGAGTTCTGCCAAGCAGGATATGTCCTCAGTGTATTCAATGTTTTAAAATTCTTGACCTATATCCCTTGATGATGTATAACATTCTGATTTTTAGTGTTGAATTCATTCATATTTTATTAGAAGACAAATCTGCTATCATTTAACATGTCCTTAAATGCACATTATGACAGATACCTAGGAAATCCAAATGACCCATATTCCACAAAATCAGAAAATCTAAAAGAAATGGATATTTTTCTTCATAGAGATCACTTACCAAAGTTAAAGCAAGACAAAATAAACGAATAGACCCATAATCCCTAGGGAAATAGAAGCAGTTATTAAAAGTCTTCCAAACAAGCAAATAAAATGACTCCGTTCCTACCAGTTTTTGTTGGAATTCTTCCAGACTGTCAAATAAAATCAACACCAATACTCTTCAAATTATTCCACAAAGTAGAAACAGAAGAAAACATCGTGGAATTCATTTTATGAGACTATAATTACCCTGATATGCAAACCACACTAAGATTCAAAAAAGAGTACGGTAGGAATGCCTACTGCCAGTAGCCTTTAAGTTACTGCCCACTTGGGCGTGGCCTCTTATGCTAATGTAAAGCATGTGACTGGCCTTTTTTCCAGCTGAGGGGATTTGTTTGCTGTTCCCTGTTCCAGCAGAGGATTGTGATCTGTGACTCTACCCATAAATAACCTTTTATTATACTCAATTCTGAGCTTGTGTGGGATTTCTATTTTTAACATCCTTCTTCATCTGCCGCCCCACGTGGATCCTAACTCCACACCTATCAGGTGGATCAGCTTAAAGGCCTAAACAATCCACAGCCAAGAAAGTCTCCCACCCACTTGACTTGCTTTTACTAAAGCAGTTTTTGTTGTTGTTGTTGTTTGTTTGTTTGTTTTTTGTTTTTTTTTTTGTTTTTTTTTTTTTTTGTTTTTGTAAAACCCCCACCACAGCGGAGCTAACTGCATGCTGCAACTTGGAAATTTTCAAACACGTCCATGCCACCCAGCCCCACGGACACATTCCCTGCCACGTTCCCTGCTGTGTTCCCTGCTGTGTGGCAACTTGCCCAACTTCTAGATTATACTCCCAGCTCCTGAGTTCTGGGCTTCTTGCTCCAGGTACAGAATTTATTTAATTGCTTTTAATTTGTCAAGCAAAGCATATATCTCAGTGTTTAATCAGCATCAAGATGGGGAAACTTAAGCCGCTCAGAACAGTTTGTGGCCCAGGTTGCACTGCCAGTCGATACTCTTCAATGACGACACCTGCTGGACAATGAAGATTTTTACATCTAAAACAATTTACCGGACCTCATACCAGGTAAATATTTTATGAGTGAATAAATCAATAAATTTGAAAGTTATATAATTGCAGACAACATTACCATGAAAAATTTTTGCTCATTAATACTCTGGATTGTATTCTGCAAGCTGTTGGGACAATACCTTATCTAATAATTCATTTTAACAAAACCTTAATGGTGATAAAGCTTGAATAGTCACATGAAATTAACAGCTGAAGTGGAAAAGCAATTGACAATTGTTGAGGAGAAATTACAGGATGCACATGTGGATAGAGTGAATCCAAATCTTAATTGTATTCTAGTCATATTGCCCTTCCAGAATTTCTCCTACAGGAATTTTAATGCAAAGAGATGATATTATCTTAGAATGGAACTTTTTACCACATAAGCCAAGTAAAAAATTAAAAATTTATGTGAAAAAAGTCTCTGAATTAATTATAAAAAGTAAATTGAAACTTCATCAATTAGCAGGTATAGACCCAGCAGAGATTATAGTGCCTTTTACTATGAAATTAAAGTTATGGGAAGACAAAATGAATCATGGCAAAGAGCTTGTGCTAATTTTTGGGAAAAATTAATAGCAATTATCCCCAAAGTGATAGACTTAACCTTATATTTGGGAATTCTTCCCCAAATTTTGTGTGATGCTCCAATAGCTGGAGCCCATACATTTTATACTGATGTAAATAAGTCAGGAAAGGCAGGTTACAAATCAGAAGAATTAAGTAAGGTGGATCAAAGCCCTTATAATTCTGTCCAAAAGGCAGAATTATATGCTATTCTCATGGTGCTAAGGGACCTTAAAGAACCTCTTAATATAGTTACTGATTCACAATATGCAGAAAGAGTTGTTTTATATATTGAAACTGCTAAATTTATGCCAGATGATACAAAATTTACTTCATTATTCTTACAGGTTCAGGATATAATCAGAAATAGGCTTTGTCCCACATAAATAACACACATCTGATCCCATACCAGACTGCCAGATCCTCTAGCACAAGGAAATGCAGAAGTTGATCAATTACTGATTGGAAGTGTGTTAAAGGTTTCAGAATTCTATAAGAAACATCATGTCAATAGCATAGGTTTAAAGAAAAAGTTTTGTATTACATGACAACAAGCTAAGTAGATTATAAAAAGATGTCCTACTTGGTTTTTACATAGCCAAACACCACTAGCTTCAGGGACTAACCTGAAGGGTACTCAAAAGAATGAAATCTGGCAGATGGATGTGTTCCACTTTGAAGAATTTGGAAAATTAAAATATGTATACCACACCATTGACACTTATTCAGGTTTTCTGTGGGCAACTTCTTTAAGCTCAGAAAAGGCTGATTCAGTAATCACATATTTATTAGAAGTAATGGCCATCATGGGTATACCTGCACAAATAAAGATAGATAATAGTCCATCATATATCTTTAAGAAAATGAAACAGTTTTTTGCTTATTATAACATAAAGCATATTACAAGTATACCACACAATCCTACAGGTAAAACAGTTGTATAAAGATCAAATAAAAGTATAAAGGATATTTTAAACAAACTGAAAGGGATGGAAAATATCCCCAGAAATAGTTTACAAAATGCTTTATTAACCTTGAATTTTTTTAATCCTAATGAGAAAGGGACAACAGCAGCAGAGAGACATTGGATAATAGAAAAGTCTTCTGAATTAAATCAGCTGGTGTATTTCAAAGACGTGCTGACCTCACAATGTGCTATGTTGGGTAAAGGGTTTTGTTCTTATTTACACGAGAGAAGAAAAACTATGGATACCATCAAAATCAATAAAGATTGCTTTGAAAAAGAGAAACCTCTTGAGAAAGAGAAATGATGGCTCATCCACAATGGTGACAACCATACATGTGGTAAAGAAACCATACAGAGTTGTGGCAAGGTTCTGCTCTTGTCTTTATAGGAAAATACACATCTTCAAAAATTCAAGAGACCCTGGATATTTGGATGAGGACAGAAGGAAAAATAACTATCCAATAAGGATTATCGAGAAAAAGGAATATGACTTGTAAGGACAGATTATCAAAACATATAGAATTAAATATATGTATGTATCTATATCTATATCTAATCTATATCTATATATGAATATATAGAGCTGATTTTGGAGTGGACATCGGCTCTGTTCTTCTCTAAATCCATGCATGTTGTTAAAAGAAAAATTCAGAGTTTCTGTTTCATGTCAAGAGCCTTCTGGTATGGAACAGAAAGAAGAAAGAATTTTGAAAATAATTTACTTTTCTTCATATCTATTTTTGTCTATAATATACTTTATTGAATATATATGTCTGTATATGTCTATATAAATAATGTTTAAGTTTTCCACAATGAACAATAAATTTTCCTGCAGTAGTCTTTGAGGTTTCCAGGAAGAAGATGTGGCCCCACAACACCTCCACCTAGTTTATATGATGTCATGATGCTGATAGGGCTACTATATAAGACCTGTTTTGGGTACCAGCTGCTCAAGATGGTTCCAACTTGGTTAGCTGAAATGATATACTCTTTTACAATATTCTGGCCAGAACTCCAAATAGGAACCTCAGAAAGAAAAACCCTACAGAATATGCAGAGACCATTTGCAATTATACCAGACAGTAATCTTGGAACTTAACTATCATTTTACTTTCACATGATCCCATTGAAAAAACATTGCCCCCATGACAGCTGGAAGTAATTCTAGAAGACAATGTACCCTCTCCCAACAAAGTTCGCCCTCAGGGTTAGGGACATCATTTAGAGGTTGATTATAATTGGTGTAGGGTTGGGGGTTGGGGAAAAATTATGTGGGATCAGGGATCTCTTTGAAAAAAAAAAGGAAATTGGATGGAATAAAGGATTACTGTGAATAATTTTCCTCAGGAACAGAGTCAAAAATACTCAACAAAATACTTGCAAACTGAATCCAAAACCACATTAAAAAGATCATCCTCCATGATCAAGTAGGCTTCATCCCAGTGATACAGAGATGGCTCAACGTACCAAAATCAGTCAATGTAATTCACCACATAAGCAAACAGAAAGAAAAAAAAAACATGATTATCCCATTATATGCCAAAAGAATTTTCAAAAATAAAAAAACTTTGATAAATTCTAACACTCCTTCATTATAAAAGCTTTAGAGAGATTAGTGATACAAGGGACATATCTAAACATAAAGGAAATTTTCAGCAAACCTGTTGCCAACATCGAAGTAAATGGAGAGAAACTCAATTTGATTCCAGTATAATCATAAACAAGACAAGGCTGTCTATTCTCTTCATATCTATTCAATATAGTACTTGAAGTTCTGGCTAGAGCAATAAAACACAATAAGGAGATCGAGGGGATACAAATAGGAAAAGAAGTCAAAGTATCGTTATTTGCAGATGATGTGATAGCATACCTAGGTGACTCTAAAAATTCTACCAGGGAACTCCTATACCTGATAAACACCTTCAGGGAAGTGGCTAAGTACAAGATTAACTTTAAAAAATCTGTATCCCTCTTATACAGAAATGACAAACGAAGTGAGAAAGGAATCAGGGAAACAATTCTCTTCACAAAATCCATAAATAATATAAAATATATTTTGGTAACTCTAACCAAGTACATGAAAGATTTGTAAAAAAAAAAAATCAAGTCTTTGAAGAAGGAATTTGAAAGAGATATCAGAAGATGGAAAGATCTCCCATGCTCATGGATTGGTAGGATTAACATAGTAAAATCAGCCACCCTACAAAAAGCAGTCTATAAATTCAATGCAGTCTTCATCAATCTTTTAACACAATTCTTTACAGACCTTGGAAAGACAATACTCAACTTCATATGGAAAACCAAAAAAAAAAAAAAAAAAAAATCCAACAGAATAGCTAAAGCAATCCTGTACAATAAAAGAATATCCAGAAGTATCACTGAATTCACACTGTACTACACAGCTATAGTAATAAAAACCACATGACACTGTCTCTGATTCTTGCCTGCTCCTGGCACCCTTTTCCTCCTACTAGGTTCCTTTGTCCAGCCTTGATACAAGGGTTTGTACTTAGTCTTATTGCACCTTGTTATACTGTGCTTGATTGATATTCCTGGGAGGCCTGCCATTTTCTTAAGGAAAGTGGAAAAGCAGAGACTCTTGGGGAAAGAGTAGGTTGGGGGAAATGACTGGGAAGAGTGGAGAGAGGGGAGGATACAGCCAGGATGCATTGTATAAGAAAAGGAAAAATACAAAGTGCCGCACACCATGCCCCCGTGTCTGCGCTCTGTGCGCTGGCACCCAGTTACCGAGCTTCAGGTGAGGGGGCTGGAGGTTAAAATATACAAACACACAAAGACACAGAGACAGAGACACAGGTCATCCTTGATTCCCCAAGAATGCCTCCTCTATTGTGTTCAGGGGCAGATTATATAGAGATAGTCACGCCCCAGCCAAACCCACCAGAAACCACTCTCCTGCCATCAGGAACTCCTGAAGGTCTCATGCTCAGAGCAGCTGTAGGCACTCAGATCAGAGGATTACAAGAAATTCAGGATCTGGGGTCTCACTGCTCCCAACAACAAAGAAAAAGAATAGGTTAGCTAATTTTGGATCAATGATGCCATAACCTAGCCTCAGAACCTAGAAATTTCCCCAGAGCTCATGTAGAAAATAGCTTATTCCTTTGTGTACACACACCTACCCAGAAGCACATCCAAGACAAAGGCACAAGTTAGTTTAAATGAGCCAAAATCATATTTCTGAATAATAATAAAGGCAAGAGCTATTTTGCTATTTTGAAATCAGATTACAAAAGCAGACATTATCAGTATCTATGCTAATAACAAATAATTGGCACTATGTTGCCTAAGAACTGTTTTTTTTTTTAATACTCTGTATATCCACCCAGAGTATATATTAGAAATAAAGACAGAGCCTGGAAAGTTTCTCCTTGCTTTCCAGACAACACAATTTTAGGGGATAAGGCATGGTTCACCAGTGTGCTGGTTTCTATAGGATCTTCAGACAAAAATTTTACTAGATTTCTAAAACATTTAGTAATTGAAATATAGTCATCAGTTGAGCATTTGCAGGCTAAGAAGAAGAAGCTCACAGGAAGAGAGGAATTCAGCTTCCCCCTACTCATATCCTATTTAGTTTTCTGATACATACAAGAAGTTGTAGGGGAAAGCCTTCAACTCCTTGGTATCTCAGTGGGTTACATAATCTCTGCCTCCTCTTGGCTGATTTTTGCTTTTCATTATCTACAAAGCTTCCACCTTTGACTGCCTAAGGGCAGTATTCTGTCAAAACAAGAAGAGGGAGCACAGGGTGCTATCTGTTGCCAGCTGGAGTGTGTCTATGCTTGACACTCAGTAGTCTATCCGGAAAATAGATCTCCTGGCCCTAAAATGGGTAAGGCCTGATAAGTTTGAGGACTATGCATATGGAGAGCCTGTTAGAAATGTGGTTGACAACAATCAAATTACATATGTGCTCAAAAGAGATAATGTGGGAAAGAGCTTGGGTGGCCATAACAGCTCACTACGGTTTCAGCGTTCATTACTGATAAGGATGTAGGACCAGAGATGCAGATGTACTTCTCTCCTGGCTTCTCCCCAAGGTCAGTGATACTATCTCCAGAGATATAAGCAGAGTTAGTTGGGAATTCCCGAGAGACTAGCGTCTATTCCATGAAGCGGGATGGATGATAATCAGGTTGCCTCCCAAACTGAACTTGTTAGAGCTGTCCATTGTGTTACAATGGCAAGTAATCACTTTCTCATTTGGGAGTGGAAGTGTAATGCAAGGTATAATTTCTCAACCATTGACTCAATGAATTCGTTAATTTATTTTTATAATTATCCTGAGATCGTTTGCATGCTATCTGTGTGAGGGTGTGTACACATGAGTGCAGGACCCTGTAGAAGCCAGAGTTTGGATTCACAGTTGGTTTTGGATTGCCCAACATGGGTGCTAGGAATCAAGGTGTGTGCTCTGGGAGAGCAAAGCATCCTCTTACCTGATAAGCATCTCCCTATGCCCCAAAGAAACTCTTCATAGCCGCCCCGCACCTACAGCACTCGTTAATAATAACGGTACAGAGAAGTTATCATAGACAGCTCCCCAAGTCCCAGGCTGTCTAGTCTTAAAGTACACGTTGCATTGCATTGGGCTATTATGATTTTCTGGAAGGAATACTCCTTTGACAATGTGCCTTTATGTTTAATCATTTTTCTGAAAGTATATATGTTGAAAGTTATTTACACAATCTATTTTTTTATTATACAGAATGATGATATTTATGAAAATACAACATAGAGACTTACAGTTGCATGAAGATGTAGCACCCTACCCTCACTCCCACAAGTGTACAATGTCCTCCCCTTGCTGCCTGAAGTCTTTGCATTCTTGTAAGAATATAGGTTTGTAAGGGACCATAAGAACTGAGCAACAGTGTGCCCATGAGTCCCCTCTGGTTTTATATTGTTCCCTGCATATCCTAGACAAGTTACTATGGAGGACCCCATACTCAACCTCCAGGATTATCCAGCCAGAAGCCAAAGTGACAAAAACAGACGCCAAAACCAATAGGGTTCTGATATGTGATTCCCCTCTGTATGCTATGAATATGGTTTACTGCCATTGGTTATTAAAGAAGCTATTTTTGGCCAGTGGCTTAACAGAGTAGAGCCAGGCAGGAAATCTGAACAGAGATGTAGAGTGAAAGTAGGCAGAGTCAGAGATGTTACATAGCTGTGGAAGGAGACAGACACCAGAATGTTACCTGGTAAGCCACAGACTTGTGGCAATACACAGATAATAGAAATGTGTTAATTTAAGATCTAAGAGTTAGTTAATAAGAAACCTAATATACTAGGCCAAGCAGTGTTGCAATTACTATAGTTTCTGTGTGATTACTTGGGTCTGGGCAGCAGGGAAATGAATGAGCAGTCTCCACTTACATGGTTTAGCCGTTAAGACACTTGCTAATGACTTTAAGGCAGCTATCATCATGGTGCTTAATAAGAAAAATTGTCAGGAAATAAGTAAGGAAATAGCAAGCCTGAATGAGAATAGAAATTATTTTGAAATCTCTAAAAATAAGAGTAGCATTCCATGTGGTTATGGGAAAAGAAGAAAGGAGTCACAGGAATTCAAGACAGGCAAGGCAGAGCAGGGATTCAGATAATCTTTGTAGGATATGAACTGAAAATCTTTTATTTTGGTGGAAGACATAAATCAAAAACTTTAAGGAGCAAAACAGTGTGTAAATATGCTTTTACAAAAGAGAAATTCATAGTTATATACATTAGGTTATATCTTTAAAAACCAAGGCTAAAAGTCATTCTGAAATTAGGCAGTAAGACGTGTGGTGTTAAGACCTCATCTTATGATCAATCCGTGAAGACCAGAAGGAGGAAATATTGTAACATTTTTATGGAAAGAAAGAAAAGAATCACTTGCTTGGGGTTTTGCAATAAAACGAAGGACAGAACTTTGATAATCTACTTTTGGACGAGCAAACTTTAAGGACTGGCAAACAGAAATTCCTCAAACAGAAAATAACAAAGGGTTGAAACTCCAAAAAGTACATGGGATCACCCGTGTGTGTAAAGGGAAATAATGAGGAAAACAGCCCTAATCCTGTCAGTTTCCCAAATCATGAGGCTGAAACACAAACTTTAGCCATAGATGTGGTGCTAATGCACAATAAATATTTGAAACAATAATTGACAACATGTAGGGAGCACATCATCAACACATCGCTGTTGATTGCCTTTAATTTTAAAGCATCAACATCTGATAAGAAGGCGTTTGCTTTCACCTTTGCTGGCTTTAGAATCACCCAGGAGATGGGTGCAGTATATTTACATGGATTTGTGATCAGTTCCCAAGAGAATTAATTGATGCAGAAAGACTTACACTGCGTGTGAATGGCAGCATCCCACGGGCCATGCCCAGGTGAAATAAAACTGAAGAAGGAATAAAACCTAGTGGGTCATTTCCCCATCCTTCCCTGCCTCCTCCTGGACTGCCATGATGCAAATCACTCTGCTCCACTAGTCTCCCCATCATAAAGAACTGAGAATTTTAAACCTCTCCTAGGTTATTTATCCTTCAGTCAAGGATAAACACACTATCTGAAATTCCAGAAGAATTATAATCTACGCAAGGGTACCACAATATCCAGTACAATCAACATCTAGTACAAAGCAACATCCCTAAAAACATTTTATATGAAGCAAGACTGGTTTGTAAAAATGCACCCAATTTGCTTACAAAAAGTACAGGCATGGTAGGAGAATAGGAAAAGCATGAAGCAAACAGAAACTAGGAAATGAGGGTTTTAAGCAAAAAAATCAATAATTAGCTTAAATGTACCTTAAATATATAAAACCTTAAAAAGATTTACATAGTAGTTTAAGAAAACATGATAAGAGCCGGGCGGTGGTGGCGCACGCCTTTAATCCCAGCACTCGGGAGGCAGAGGCAGGCGGATCTCTGTGAGTTCGAGACCAGCCTGGTCTACAAGAGCTAGTTCCAGGACAGGAACCAAAACCACAGAGAAACCCTGACTCAAAAAAACCAAAAAAAAAAGAAAGAAAGAAAACATGATAGTATAATATCCTGTCTATAGAAAAATGTATTCAAAATATGACATGAACAAATTGAAAACAAGGTGGAGATGGTTATCTAAGAAAACAGTCATTTAAAACAAAAATGAAAGAGACGAAAGAGGTGACTTAAAGTAGTCTTCAAGTCAATCAGCCATAAGATCACACCAGCTGAGGGAGAAAAGTACTTCCCAAAATTCAATATCCATTCGGAGTGAAAAATGATCAGATGCTGGAGAGATGGCTCAGCAATTAAGGAAACAAATAGAAAAAAACTGAGATTTAAAGATGGGCAATGAAATATTGGATTTAGTCTCTAAAGCACAGGATTTGAAAGGAACATTTGATAAATTTAATCTCTTCAAAATTATAACTTTATGTAGAACTCTGCTGTAGGAATAAAAACACAAGGTACAAACCTGTAGGGGATAATTTTGTGAACTCTACAATAGCAATCTCGTGGAGCAAAATGCATCAACAGTTACGAAACCTCAATAGAAAATGTAATAGTAAATATATTAGTAACTGTTCTGCATTTATGACCAAAATAACGGACAGCTTACAGACGGAGAGATTTTTCAGCTTGGACTTTCAGAAAGTTTGGTTTATGGTTGGATGCCATGTGCGAAGCAGAGAGAGCATCATATTAGGGGCAGAGTGAAGAGGAAAAGGCAGTTCAGCCGACGGTGAATGAGAGAAAGAAGAGGAGGACCGGGACCTGAATCACATCTTTAAACCTCCTTCCAGCCAGTGAAACCTCCTAACACTTCCAGAGCCTTCAAGCATAAAGCTTGGGGCTGTCAGTGGCTAGCTGACAACTGCACCAGCTCAAGCAATTGGGGATTAGATTTATTAGCACCTGCACAAGGAAAAGCTAGGACAGAAGCACGCGTGTGTAAGTCTAAGACTGGAAAAGCAGAAATAGGTGGTCCTACGGGCTTGCTGGACAAAGAGTTCCTGGCTCACTAAGAAACTCTGTCTCAAAATACCTGAGTGGAACGTGATAGAGGAAGAACCCTGATGACAATTTCTGTCCCCCACCTTTACAAACACAGACAAGAGCTCATGCACATGTGTGCATATACCACACACACACACACACACACACACACAAGGCCCCACAACTTTTCAGAATAATTCTGCCATCTGGGAACAAGCATTCAACAAATGAGCATGTGGAGGATATTTCACATTCAAACAAACAGGCATCCAAGAGTTCACAGTCATCTCAGTGTGGGTTTAATCTCTCAACAAAATTCAAGATGCAAAGAACACCACTATTCCAAAGTTTAGATAGAAAAGTTTCTTTAAGACTCAAATCACCCTTAGCTATGAGAAGCTAAAGAGTTCCTTGAGCTGGTGCCTTCATAGAGTCTTCACGCTTGAGTGCTAGTGTCTTTGGTCCAGGGAGGTACTCCACACATGGCCAAAAGACAAAACGTAAGCAGGAACTCAGGGACCCTTTGATCTAAAAGGATGTCTTTGCTGAATACTAATGCAATGGTGGCACAAAGTTTGCAGAGTAATTAGCTAATATCTGACTTCACTGAAGGACTACTCCATGACTCAGAACTGCAAGGGAGACGGAGAACCTAAGACTAGATAGGCCAGGGAACTGGGATAAAACCAAATACTATTGTTCTAAACAAAACAAAATGAACAAAAAGCTGTACTATAATAACTACTGATGACTTTCTGCTGTACTCATAGATCAGTCCGTTACTCAGCCATCATTAGAAAAGCTTCCTCCTGTAGCAGAGGGGAGGAAACACATCCAGGACCCACAACCATACATTGAACAGAGAGTGAGAGCTCTTAGAACACTCAGCCTTAAATGGGATGTTTCCATCAGATTCTTTCCCTTGGGCTTCAGGGAACCCCTTGGAAGAGAAGGAGGAAAGACTGCAAAAGCCAGCCACGTTGGAGGACACCATGAAAACAAGTCCCTCTAAATCAGCATGATTGATGTGTAAATGAACTCACAGGAACGGAAGCAGCTTGCACAAGCCTTGCACAAGTCTGCACCAGATGGAATCCTAGAGCTTAAAGAAGTGGACACACGCCCCATCCCTAATCAAGAAGTCATTTCCAATTTATAACCATATGCAAGTGAAAATATATTTTCTTCCAAGGGAGTCTCACTGGATAAATAAACTCCTCTTAAATGTATGCTGAATGCACAGAAGGAGACAGCCAACAGGAAATGAATTCAAAAGCATCTTTGGAGGTTCTTTGCCTCATAATGTCGTGTTATGTCAGGGCTCTTCATATATATATATAAGAGTGAGGTCAGGAGGAACTGGGAAGAGTAAAGGGAGGGGAAACTGCAATCAGAATATATTATGTGAGAGGGGGAAAGGCTACTATCAATATACAATGTCTGAATATTCTATTCTAGAAAAATAGAAAACAAATATTGAAATCCAAGAGTAGAAACATTAAGTCTTGTAACTCTATGATCAGCACGTGGCGTACAGTGTGGTTATGTGATCTGAATTCCATAGTGTTTGGACAGCTCCGTCCCTTGCATTGCCACTTGCAGCCCACAAAGCTTTCCTGGCTCCACCCTCTACCTTCTAAGTTCCCTAGCAGATGATCTACATTCTCCCACATGACCCCAAGATCCCAGAATCATCCATGATTCTTTGGGTTGATTCTCAGAGCTTCCTATGTAGCTCGTGTTAGGAGCTACTTGGTCCAGCTCTGATTTCATACGCCTTCCTTTGAGATTTTATGTGGAAGCGTCTATGATAATGGAAGTCCCACATGCCCCAGAAGTCAGGATTATGAGGATGATGCTAAAATCTTCCACTAAATAGAGCTAAACACCCCTAGGATTATGGCTTTAATGACCTCTGAATTCCTGGATGAACGGGTACAGAGAAATGAATCATGAGGCAACAATTTTCCTGGGCTGTCCTTTTGTTATTAATGTGCCCCAGGGGTTCTCTCTTCTCATGGGAAAGTTTAGTCTTTTCTACTGTTCAGCCTGCAATGCACATGGTCTATCCAATTCCTGAGATGATCCCCAAGATGACCAGCCTTTCAGTTGTTCTGCGGAAGCAGTACGTTTAATGTTAATGTGCCTCCACTTCTGCTACTCTTAACACTCCTTTTCCAGACAAGCTACACTTTTTCCAAATATATTTCTACTCTGCTTTTCCTCTCAGTTTTCATTGTAAACCAGACTAAAAGCAAAAAGCAACCAATAATATCAATAACCAGTAATATCAATAACCAGTAATATCAATAACCAGTAATATCAATAACCAGTAATATCAATAACCAGTAATATCAATAACCAGTAATATCAATGCCAAAGCCTAAGAGCTAAATCTCTCTCTCTCTCTCTCTCTCTCTCTCTCTCTTTCTCTCTCTCAGAAAAGTTAAACAATGGAGTTGAGTCTTGTCTAGAATTTTCATATAGCCTAAGCTTGACTTTTCCATTCTACTGCATCTGCTGCTTGATTCTGAGCTTATGGGCATGAAACACCTTATCTCGCTAGTAGGTAATTTTAAATCCGCTCTGGGTAAAAATCTAAGTACATGAAGGATGTAACATGAATGGTCTCTAGTTCTGTTTCCAATATTGTCTCTGTTGCCCTCTGAAACCTCATAAGCCCTACTTCACTGCCCACACTCCTACAGGTATGCTAGTCTTCTAAAACCTCACTAGCCTGACTTCACTGCCCACACTTCTACAGGTATGCTAATCTTCTGAAACTCCACGAGCCTGGCTTTCACTGCCCACACTCCTACAGGTATGTCAGTCTTCTGAAACTCCCCCCAAACTGCCTACTAAGCTCTGCTACTTTGGTTTAGATCTTCTGCACCCTGCTTTGAAATTTTTTCCAGTTCCTCCTGCAGGTCTGTTCCAAAGGATGAGGAACCAGGTATACCCTTCAGAGGCATGGCGAGGTGGACCAGGTCTTTCAATTAGGCTCCACTCCCTAAATTTTCCAGAGTACTTGAACGCGGACTTTATATTTCATACTCAAATCACAATACAAGCTTTGCTGGGCAATTGTCAAAAAGCACACGTAGACGTTTTGCTGAAGCATGTAAGTATAGGAAAAGTCGTTAGAACCATTAGCTAGTAAGTAAATACAAATTAAAACATAACAATCTAAGAATGGCTAAAATAAAAATTATGATCCATGCTAGCAATGCCATGAAACAACAAGATCCCTCATTTGTGTGTGGAAGGGAGGAATCACTTGAAATGTCCAAGATTCATATTTGTAGAGTATTCCCAGGCAAACGTCATTTTAATAGGAGAGGAAAGTTTGTCTCTTCTCTATCTAATGATCTCAATAATTCACATTTTTGAATATCAATGAAATATTTCCAAGAAGCTATACATTTCCCCATTTCTCAGATATCACAACCAAAAATAATATACATCCCCTGCAGAGTTAATCTCCCCACCAATGCGGGATCCTAACCCTTCCTGTCTTCTTGGGAGCTTCACTCTATCAATTATCCACTATCTCCGGATAGTTTTAATTTCTTTTCTCTAATAGCTTTTAACCTACAACCTACACATTTGCTGAAGCCTTCCCTTAAATTGTGTACTATCCTTCAGTTACTTACTCTCTCCTCTGCTTCGAGGCAAGCTGTGTAAGACTATGATCTACTTTTATGTCCCTTCTTTGTATTAAGTCTTTAACCCACTAGAGTCTGCTTCTTGCCTTGAACACTCCCCTGAAACTGTTGCCACCAAGGTCACCCATAATCTCTTAGTTGGTAAATTCAACTTTTTGTTCTTATCTGTTTTTAATATTCAACCCTTAATTCACAGCAGAATTTGAGCCACTGACCAGAGTGTTTTCCTTACATTCCTTACATTCTCATTTCTTGGCATTTGTTATCCCCTCTCCTTTTCCTCTTTTTTTATGTTTTAACCCATTTGTCCCATCCTTTCTCAGTTTTTATCAAAAGCACCACTTCTTTTCCTTCCAGTAAATATTGATGTTTTCCAAATTACTTAGGATAGGATTTTCTTACTCTCTAGATTGTGTTTTCTCTTCTTACCTACCCTACAGTAAATTTTCTCACTTCTACAGGGAGTTCTCAAACACATCTTTTTAGGTGAGACGTCTCTTGAGACTTTGGGTGTTCCTTCATGATCTCCCACTCAAATCCCCACGTTAAAACCATCAGCCTCCATGCTGCTCTTTCTCTCATTTTCCATAATCTATCACTCAGTCTTGTGTTCCTTCCCAGTATCTTAGAAATAGCATGATTTCTTTCTCCATACCTCCAGATCCTGTTGCTTATTATAAATTCCTTCATAGTCTCAGATCTCGTCCACCCATTTCTAACATCTTTGCAAGTGAGCCAACATGTCCCTCCCTATTCCCTTTGTTCCTTTGTTCTTCTTAGTTTAGTCCCAGTTTTTTGATGTTCATATACCACAATGGCTTTGGTTATTATTTCTAAAAAATGATCTACAGTCATGTTGTTCTTCTGCTTTGAGGATAAAACACAGGATTTATTTTATTCACAAAACAAATGTGAGCGGCAGAAGTGTGAGGGGATTGGTCATATTACATCTACTGTCATGAAGCAGAGAATGGGTAGAAAGCGCAGCATGGATATCAAACCTCCATTTCTGCTCCCCAGCAACCTTTTTTCCCCAGAAAGATTCCCACCTCATAAAGATCCCATGATCTTTAAAAGCATCTCCATAAGGTGGAAACTAAATATTCAGTCGCGTAAGCTTTCTGGAGATATCTTGTTGTCAAATTACAGCAGATCCCATGGGAAATCCCAGAACTTGAGAAGCTGGTGCAAAGAAATTGCAATTTTGAGGACTACTTGGGCTATCCAGTGAAGATGGTCATTATTAACAGTAAAAGAATTCCACCTGCTATCCACAGTGTTTGGTCATTCTCCTCCACCTGCAGTATGCCGGCATTTCACTTTAGGGTTATACCAATTACCTTAGCACTCAAGGCTCAAATAAAACACAAAGGAAATGTGTGGCTACATCTGAGCATTCTGTCAGAAAAAGCAAATTGCTTGCTAAGAGCCTTGCCAATATTCTCACCATTACTGAATTATATGCTTCCTAGTTGAAATAAATTCTGAGAAAATCACTCTAGTTTTTTGAAAAACATGGTGCAAACAGACAGGGAAGGAAATAACGGGAAACCGGTAAGGCAACCAAATCCTTCCTTGGTAAATAATCTCCCAGAACTCCCTTGTCCTTGCACACACTCAGACCAACATTGTCTCCTAGAACCTTTCACACACACTTTTTACTCTCTGCCCTCACTCATCTTTTCTAATCTTCACCTGGCTACCTCCTGTTTATTTATCCTACCCATTTCTCTACAGTGCAAGGGTTCCCCGGCTTTCCTATTAGATTAAGTCTCTAATAGTTTCTGATAACACCGCTCTAATTTCTTTTAACGTTTTAATCATCTAGCTGATACTTTCTCCCTAGGATAGCTTTCCTTAAAGTTACCTTCAAGGATGACTACTTTTATATTGTGTTAAAATGTCTCTCTCAACAAGCTTGCGACTTTCGGATTTTAAGTATGCATTCGATGGTGTCTACCCTCTTTTCCAAGTACTTTCACCCTAAACACAGTGACTCCCTAGTCTTTTCCTTCAAGCCCTTGAGAACATTTAGTCTACTTTCTGCTTCTAGAATTAAACACATTTCCTTAACATGCATCTTCTTTTGTTTAACATGATATTTTCAAAGTTCATCTATGCTATATTGTATATTAGATTTACTTTTATCACTGACTATTTTGAGTCTTAGAGTCAAAGAAAGAATTTTTGAAACTTGTTAGACACTTCATTTTCCCTAGACCTCACTATTTTATTTGCTAAATTTTCTTTATATTTAAGTCTTAGCACACGACCTAGAGATTGCCTAGGCGCTCACTAATGTCTGTTGAATTAATGAAATCTAATTTGCTTATTTTGACAAAAATATGTGAAATACTCTATTTAAATAAAAATTTAGCATTAAAATATTAAAGTACAAAAATACAGAGTGAATGTCTAATATACAGAAAACTCAAAATATGAAACTTCAAGAAAACAAACAACCCAAATAAAAAGGGGTTTTGGAATTGAATAAAGAGTTCTCAAAACAAAAAAAGCAGTAATGACTAATAAACACTTTATAAATAAGTTTCTTTTGTCCCAGGTACTTATCTCCATGTGTATATGATATTTTTATTATATTCATGGGAATATACATAACTGCAGACGGTATGGAAAACAGTATCGAGATTCTTCACGATTGAAAAAGTCAGCATCGACTGACATGTCAGCGTGGAAGGGGAAACATCTCATAGGGCCCCACTCAGAGGCAAAGAACTAGGAAGCTAAGGAATACTGAAAGTGGAAGAATTAGCCTTCCTCAGGGGTAATATTCTTAATTAGTTGTACAATATCAAGTCATCACCCCTAAAATCATGTATCATATGCATATATGTGTGTATAATTATATATAATCTATGTATATATATATCACATATTTGAATATATATTTCATAAGTATATGAAAAAGAGGCCAATATAAGAGGAGTGAAGGGGGCATAATCATTCTTGATAATAAAAACATTGTAATTCTAAATTAATTTAATATGTCCAAATTTTCTTTAGCTCTCTGCATCATTCCCTGCTATCTTGACTCCGTGCTGATTAACAAGGAAATAACCGAGAGTGACACATTTGCATAATGCATTGCACTAATACAATTTGTTCTTCCTAAGGAATTGTTAAGAAACTCAATTAAGAAGGCTCCTATTAGAGGACCAGCAAACAGGATCAGATAATAGAACTTTCAAACTATGATGAACAGTAGTCTGGGTCTTCAAATAGATGTCTTCTTTCTTTGGGCCAACAGTTAAAAGGGAATGAGTGTGAAAAATCCGTGTTTGGTTATTTATTTTAAACACTGATTCTATAAGAGTTAACGTTATCAATGTCTAAGTAAGCATCTACAATGGCTATTGTTTCTCTTCTTACCCAGATTCACTACTGTCATTTTTACTGTCCTCTTTTGTTCACCGAGTTATACAATATCCTGATTATTTCAATAACAGCCTCTTTAACAAATACCTTCTTTGACATTTTTCAGTTCATACCTGAATCACTAAAGAGACTCTCAATAAATTTCACAGTGATTCCCACTGACATTGCTGCCAGATTCATTTCTTTAGGACTCAACTCAAAACCATACTTGCTACTTCTTGTGTGACCACAAAGAGAGCCAATACACAGCACCATGCTTTTTCTCATGCCAGCGACTCACTCATTCTCTCTATCTTTCCCCAGCATGGTGTTTCTCTCAAAGCTCTTAATGCTCTATTATCAAGATCTCATAGCCCAGATATTGGTAGCAGAATATTTGCCTCCATCTTTTCTCAAATCTATTTTGATCATTTGATGAGGTTGTAAAGCCAATAAAGAAAAATAAATGGCAGTCTGTGGATCTACTAACATATTACAGTGGTGTATTGTATCCCAAAGAAATATGAGAATAGGTTTTCATTAACATATCCAACCATCACTTAATTGTAATATGAAATATAAGCCTATTTATAAGATATGGAAGAGTTGAGAATAAAATGAAACACTCTCATTAGTGTTAAGATGTAAGTTCATTAACGTGACTATGTAAAGATGAAACTAATGTGTGTCTTGTTCTAGTATCTGGATCATTACCACAACTTGTATGTGAGGAGAAAACAGAGTTTATTTCTCTGTAACTAAACTGATCTCTGAAGGCCCACCTCCTCACAGATTAACCAGAAATAAAATCAGCAACAAATTGTATTGAGTAGTTTAAACAACCACTTTAAAATATATGTGTTGTTTCATTGGATAAGAATATACAGACTCATAAATGAAGCTAAGAACATGTGGCTAGAGAAGTCATAAGCCTTAAGGGAAAATCTACTATTATTCTGCTTAGCAGACATAACCATTAAATGACTCCTAATGACTTATGGCTATATCTATAGATCAATGCAATGCTCAACTTTCATAAGAGAAGCTTCTTGCAATAAATGGCCCTTAATACATAGACTCACAACTGTTTAACTTGTAGAGATTAGAAGATTTAAGAGTACTTAACCCTAAATGAGGTGGCTTTATTTATCCCAAAGGGATTTATGCAGAAGAGGAGGCAGAAAGGTTTTTAAGGGCCAGAGATGGAGGATGATTTCAGGCAAGCACAAGGGAGTAGATTCATATATGAACTGACAGAGATTGTGACACAAGACCTGCACAAACTCAAGCCAAAACAGAAAGAAATTCATGAAGAGGGGTAGGCAGGTACACAGCTCTTGGCATTTGATAGCTGTTGGGAGAGAGACAGTCGGTTTTCCTTAATGATGTGATCCCAAATATTTTGGCCACACTTCAGGTCAGACCCCATGCCAGGAGTTGGAGGAGTGTGGAGAGGGAGAGGGAAAGGAAGAGGGAGACGGAGAGGGAGAGAGAGAGAGAAGAGAGAGAGAAGAGAGAGAGAGAGAGAGAGAGAGAGAGAGAGAGAGAGAGAGAGAGAGAGAGAGAGAGAGATTGGGTATACAGTGAGTGGCAGATTTAGGAGGAGTGGGAGAAGGGAATGAATATGTTCCGAATGCATTGTGTGAAATCCATCACATCAAAGAATAAAGAGCCTCCAGATAGCACGCTTTTGTTGCTTTTCTCCCTAGTATATATTGAATCTCTGATGGAACCCGTGTCCTGGCCATTTAGCAATTCTTGGACTTGGCTGTCTTTCTGAATGATTTACGCTCCCCAGTTCTGAGTGACAGCAGTATAGATTGCTCTAGAATGGGACTGAAATCACATTGGTTCCAACTGTTCAGCTATGTTAGTCAGAGGCTTTAATCGCAACCCCACTCTCTTATCTGGCAAGATGACTCATAGCTAATTCTGGAAACAAACTTGGATCGGGAGGTCAGCATTTCAGGGTCTCTCTTTGCTTGACCAAAGTTCCCAGCCAAGTCATAATCAACTTGATATAACGCAGCCTGTAAAGGGTCCTCCTCTAAGACTCTCGAATAAGAAGCAAGAGTTTAGGATGAGTGCTCTTTACCTCAAGGCATTTCTCATACTTTTGTTCACAAGGCTGAAAAGGTAAATATCAATCAAACTTATTAATTAGGCTCACTTGCATTTTCTTCTATCTTCTTAAATCCATTAAACTCCAAGTTGAAAGAGATTGACTTTTCTTTACTTACACTTTTTCTAAATTAAAACCAAGCTGTAATGGTGGCCAGCAGTATCTACTCTCACTGGTAAATTCTTACGCTCATGAGACATGCAGCCTTGGCTGCTCATGATAACAAAAGAAATAAATCCAGGGAGTCACTTTTCCAGATAGCAGTCATGCTTACCTCTTATTTCTAGTCTTGCTTTCAAACGCTGGACTCATCTTGCTTTTGTCTCTCTTTGAATGCCTCCTACGACATTTCCAACATTTCCTCCCCATGTCATCCCTCAGCCACAATCCCAGAGATGACTGCCTCTGGCCAAGAGAATGAAGGTCGTGTACCCAGAAAGTGGGAAAACACATTAAAACTTAAAACTACTATCCTTGGAGGAAGGATTTAAGCATGCAGTATATAATTTCCTACTCCAACTTTTAAGATTGAAATTTTCCATATTGTACTTAACTCTAAAAACAGTCTTCTATTTCATGCCCATTATTTAAAACCATCTTCTCTCCCAAATCCTTCCTTCAAATTTGTCTGAAACCTTTTTTTTTTTTTTTTTTTTTTTTTTTTTTTTTTTTTTTTTTTTTTTTTTTGTAAAGGGAGCCTGAAGGTCTTTTCTTGAAGGCAAGAAAGAAGGCTGAATTTAAATAAAAGACATAATAAGTTACACCAAGCATATGGGAAAAAAATTAATAAGCTCACCTCTTTCAAGTCGTCGCCTTCATCAGGTTTTTCCATTTTAACTCCTTGTTTTATTGTTATCTCTAGAAGAGAAGCATTCATGGGTTTTAATGCTTTCCATTTTGAAATATGCTAGATTCATTTCAACCTCTTCTAATAATAGTTGATTTAAAATAAAATACCAGTAAGTGTCACATTGAATTTCCTCCTTACTCAAGTGGAGATGATAATGCATTTATAAGACCTTCTCAAGAAATCTGTGAGGACAAAGTGGACAAGGTTTTAGGATGATTTAAGCTTATTATGGAAACAATATGGAGTATAATAATTCATGTCTCTTCAAAGTCCACACTTTCCCCAATCACTTTCTAATTTACTGTATTTGGAGGCTCTTGGTAGCTGTTCTGTGTCCATAGATATTTCATATGCATGTGTAAAATGAAAGTAATTCGGGTGGTAAATAGATTTATTAAATAGTTAATATCATGACAGCAGAAAATATAACCAAAAAAGTACAAGATTAAAGACTGCATATCTTTGAATTATTAATTTGATTACAGACAAAATTATGTTTGTGTAGAATTGCAATTTGTGATATTTGGATTTATTCTTTTAATCTTTAACAGATGTTTTGGTTCAGAAGAAAATGTCTATACTACTTACGTCGCTTATGGCAAAAATTTGAAGTAAGCCCCGTGTTATCACAGCAGGTTGTGCCGCCTCTCAAGGTTACTAATTTTAGGCCGTACAAAGGCAAGGATGATTTTCAATTTCAAGTTTGCTAAATCAGTGGTACTGTATATGAATTACATCTTGCTTCTTTGTAATAGAGAAGTGTGAACAGTTTGCCTAATGTATTTTATGATGCCCTCATTATGCTGTACCCCAGGGCACTTTAAATAACTTAAACACAGATAGTATTCTTTCAGCATCTTAACAACTTTAGGAACATTGTGGTCTTTCTACAGAAGGAGAGAAGATGCCACATGGCAAGGGATGTGAATGTCCTGTTATTTACAGCAGATTCATAAGTTAGATCTCTAAAAAATTTGCATACATCTGTAAAAATATATATGTGTATGTCATGAAGTTTTGCTTTTCTTATTGTGATTTGACACATGGTTTAAAGGAAATCAAAGAAGAGAGTGTAGACTTGTCATCCTCCCGACACCCTCTACTAGAAGAACATCATATTAAAATCCTGCTCTGTTTTCCCTGCTCTGTGATACATTCAGAGAAACTAATACAGTTGAATGTCCAAATCCTAGCCATCACTAATCTAGCCTCATGCTTCATTCTTGGCCAGTGCTGCACATAGACGAACATACAACCTTCTTCAAGTGGACCCAGGGAATCTTGTCTAGCAGGATTCAAGTCTCCCCTGAACAATTGCGTCACAAGCTAGAACGTTGATAGAAATAACAATGGTTTTAAAATCTCACATCTGATTATTTTAACACCAGTGTCTGTGAACCTCTAACTTCTATAAAAAAATATTCAGGAACATTAAAAAATCAGGTGCCATGGTGGGTCATCTTGGTTTCTATTCTTTAATCCACAAAAACCTTTTAAGGCATGATATATGTGAAGTGTGTGCACTTAAAAAAACTCACACGTTTCACCAGTCATTTGGGAAATAGTTGACCATGACAGAAACCAAATATCCATTACTTATGTGTTTATTTCCCTTGGAGAGATGGTGCAAGGCACAGTTTTCTTTTGCTGTTGTTTGTGTTTCTGATGTAGTAGCTGATGACATCATGTTTAAATTTTGAGTTATGGTGAAAGCATTATACCTCATTGCTCCTCAGCTGTGGATTTCCTTTATGCTTATGCCTCATGCTTTGTCCCACTGGCTCTATTCCTAACATCCTGCTTTGACTCTGATTTCAAGAATCCTGAACTTGGCTCTTCATTTTGCCTAGAATGTTCTTCTCATATTACATCATTTAGATCGCTGCTCAAATATCACCAAACCAGACAGCTCTTCTCTGACCATGCTTTTCTCTTTTCCAGACATTGTTTGTGTTCTTCCAAGTATCTGTTGCCAAAACTGTATTTATATCCTTTAAACACATTTTAATTGTTTCTCCCAATGTACTCTCACGTGTGAGTTCCATAAGTGCAGGGATTTCTATACATTCATATATCCCCTATGTAGACAGTACATCCTTCATAAATTACAACCTAAGAATGAGAGCTCATTTGTAAGCATGGATTATTTAGATGTGTGTTTATCTATTGTTTTGCAGTCATATAAACATAACATGTGTATTGTAACTATGACTGAGTATGAAACAGATAGGAAATATGAATATGGATACTGAATAAATATATATACACACAGTCTGAAATCCTTATTACATATCATGAAAAATTTAAAAAGAGACATTCTCCATAGTCTAGTTTTGCATACCTTCCAGTTATTTTTAATGAGAAATTGTTGGATGAAGTACAAGAGAGTCTGCTGTGTATTCAATTCTACTTATTAGGAAAAAAATGTTAGAGTTAATCCCTAATGCAGTCAGCAAAGACCTTCTAGTTTTGAAATAACCTCATTTATAAATATTCCTGCAAAGAAGTTATTTTAAAAGAATTCAGAACTTCCCTTCTTCAAACGACATGGAAAGAAGTACCAGGCTCTGGGACAAATCTCACTCTTTCTAATGTGTGGATGGGGTAGGATCATTAGGGATACGGATGAAGGTGGAGGCTGTTATTACTGACGTGAGGTTGGCCTGGTAAACACAGTAATGTCAATAATCTGTCATGGGAGATTTGGAAGCTTTTATGTTACTGGAGTGTGCCCCTCCTCCCTCCCCTGACATCCTTCGGGACATAAACTTAAATCACTTCCAGTTTAATGTTACAAGGATCCAGATCAGCCTCGAAAACAACCTTAAAAATATTCCCATCAATTCCAAGTGCATTCCCCACAGAACGCTTTCTCTCTCCGTGTCTGTGGCAGTTCATAAAAGCTGCAACAAAGTTGTCTTTCTGAGATAGCTATTGCACGGTTTGTTCCATACAGGCTCTTACGAGATGCCTTTTGATGATCACTAAATGTGATCATTTGACACTTAAAGATTTAGGGATATGTTCAAAGAGGTTATAATGGGTGTTCTCTATTTTTCAAGTATTTTTAGGTTTGTCAGTTCAAGGTTATTCAGAAAATGCAAATGCTCCCTTAAGATTTATTTCTAACATTTGCAAGCAAACAGTCTATGCAGAGTGCTATTCACACAAGTGCAGTAGCACACACAGACTTAGATGATCGATTGTCGGTATCAGCAGGAACACAGGAAAGATGCCCAGTATAAGTCACCATGTAGTAGTTGTCATGGATGTGTGAGTGTGCTTCCTGCCAGGAATTTACATGATGCAACTCATCTGTTTATCAGGATATATGTAAATATGCATCATATGACCATAAATTTATAGATTGCACATATATTCCTGCACTAAACATGAAGCACACAAAGTATTTGTGTTTTTACACAGTGTTTTAACTGCCATTTCCATTTTCACAACAATATCATATCAACAGACTATATTTCACCATTCCTACCACTGATAATTTTTACTGATTCTAATATCATATAATTATAAATAGGTCAAAGGTCATTACAATTATCTTTGCCCCTAAAGATTTTTTTTTCACCTGTGTGTTTGGTGAAAATACTACTACTTTCTGGAGAGATTCTTGTATTATTTGGTCACTAATTAGAAATGTATTTATCAGACCTATTGCAATATTGCTAAACAACTAGAAATCATGACACTAGCCATCTTTAGAGCAAATTTCTTGATGCTTTTGCCGTGCAGGTTATTCGTTGCTGCTGTTCAGGTACTGATCAAAATCATAATGGTGAACACCTTTCCGTATACCTGGCTCTGGTTCCTTTGTATGTGTGGCCTTGTGTGATATGCCCTTTGCCACGTTACTACACATTTTTATAGACTGTACCGGGAACGTAATGCTGTTTGCTTGAATGCCTGTATTAACACTTAGAAGATAATTGAAATCAAACTTGCAGAATGCGGTTCTTAACTATTTCTATAATGTCTTCATAGAAGGCAAAAATGTGTTTTTCATACCTTCCCAGACCATTTTTTTAAATTTTGTTTTGATCTGTTTCACTTATATAAGGGCTCCTTCTGTAGGTCACACTAGCTTCCACTGTCAGACTCTAGTGTCTCTGCCTCCTGAGCGCAGATATGATGAATGTGGATCATTCATAGCACATTTTCTGGTTTGGTTGCTATTATTTTATAAAGATCCTTATGCATGGAAACATTTTCCCAGGTCATCTCCTTATGCTGTAGTGTAGAAGAAGGAAAAAATGTTCTGTCATTGCTCCATTTCTAGGTTGTATTTTTTTTAATTTTGAGACATGTTTTTACCTCTAAATTCCTTAAATTTCTTTGTGTTGGTGAATGGTTTGAGGAAAGAGCCTTTGAATCATATTTTGAATCAATTTTTCAAGAAGATTTAAATTTCTCATTAGTTTTCCTTGCCTTCATTGTCACATATTAAAAATTAATGAGCCAAAGAACCTCTTTCTTCCTTGTCTATTCTGTCTTACGAGCTTAATTACAGCTTCTAGTCCTCGACTCCAGCTCTTCAGCAAATAAAGTTTATAATACTCAAACCCTCCTATACTTTTATTCAGAACTTTCCTTTATAAACAATAAAATCGTGTCCAAGGTAGCATTTAGAATGTCCTTTTCTACGTTTTCCTTTTGAGTAAATAGACTCTGTTGTGTGATGAGCAATAGCGTGCATTTGGTAGAACTGGGCCCCATTCTTTCACTTGTGATTTCTTTAAGAGTCAAAATTTGGTTTTATTCAAAAGTTGATAACATTAATACATCTGACATAATAATTACAGGAGTATAAATACAATAAGTGGTTTTATGAAATATAAAAATGCCATTACGTTCCAAGTTCTGTGTTCCCTTTCCTAAGACATCCCTTCTTTCTTTACCTGGACACAAACACAGCCTGACTTTTTTTTTTTATTTCTTCTGTTTTCTTAATAGTTAATTATGAGTATTTGAAATTTCAAACAACGTTTTAATTTTGACTATTTTAAACTGCACGTAAACGTTTAGATTATTTTCCTTTTAACTCAACCTTCAGTTTAAAAAGCACCATTTGTGCTTCTGAAAACCAACTTGCAAAGAATCTAAGTTGAATGATTCCAATATTCAACATTTCACAAAAGGCGAAAGTGTGGAACAAAAAATCTCCAGTTTTGCCAAGGGCTGGAGCTGGGGAAAGGGTGAGAGGGAGGAATATAGAGGAATTTTAGGACAGTAAAAATATTATACAGTAAGCTATACTGCTGGACAGTTGTCACTATGCACATGCAGAACCCTTAGGTTTTGCAATAAAATTTAATGTAAGCAGTGGACTTTGAGTAATGATGGTGCATCCGTGCAAACAGATGGTTTCTGGTGTGGGCTGTTGACTGGGGTAGAGGTTGTGCTTATAAAAATGGCCAAGAAATACAGGGAAACTCTAGTTACTGTACAATCTTGCTATGGCCAAGAATTTGCTCTAAAAGTTATGCTTCTGAATAGAAAACCTTAAAATTCAGGTGCAATTAAAAAATAAAGTTAATATATCAGTAATGAACTAATTAACCGCAATGAGCAATAAATAAAACAGAATGTTGCACCTTAAAATTATTGTGTGGGTATACTACATTATTGGATAACTAGCATTTACCAACTGTCTCTCCCTACAGTTTAAGCTTTGTGAATACAAGATTTTTATACATCTTATTCCTTTGTGTATCTTCAGAGCCTAGAATTTCCTAATACATAATAGGCATTTGCTCTTTAGTGAATGTAGCAATAAATGCTAGAAGATTTTCTCATTATCCTCTCTGGTGAGGTTTGAATAGTTTCATATATAGTGTAATATTTGTTAACTTTATTAATTTATAGTTATATCATTCCCTTTATTTTCCTCCCTCCACTCCTCAGATTCATAGCCTCTTTTTTGTTATTGTCATGTGTGTGTTTGTGTGTGTGTTTGTATAAATATATAAACACAAGATTACATTTATTCTTGATAATATTTTCAGCAGGGCTCATTCCTTGGACAAATATTTAGTGGACTTATTTCCAGGTGAGACTAATTCTCCCACAGAACATTTCTTCACCACTTTCATCTAGGAATAGACCCTGGTTAGATTTTCCCCCTTTGTATTGGCATGTCAACTTTTGTTGTCTTTCTCCAGTCTAGCTTAAATGGCCATATTGTTGAGATTTCATGGATGTAAGTTTCTAGATGTCTAGAAGATGAAGTCTTGTAGCTAATTTCCTGGCACTCTGGCTCATTAAGATTGTTTACTTTTTTTTTTTTTTTTTTTTTTTTGGATTTTTCGAGACAGGGTTTCTCCGTAGCTTTTTGGTTCCTGTCCTGGAACTAGCTCTTGTAGACCAGGCTGGCCTCGAACTCCCAGAGATCCGCCTGCCTCTGCCTCCCGAGTGCTGGGATTAAAGGCGTGCGCCACCACCGCCCGGCTGATTGTTTACATATTTTAACACAACCAGTGTCACAAACCATGAATAAAACTCTGGTGGGATATGGATCTTTCCAAAGAATAGGAATGAGACAAACTTCTAGTCAGATGAGCCAGTGGGCTATTAGTGTTAATAGCTGTGGTTTTCTTTAGAACAGGGCATTTACTCTGAGAACTCCCAAGACTCTTTCGAGGTCTAAACACAGCTGCTAGAATCCTTAGGTTCGGCAGGTGAAGGCACTGGCAGCATTTTGAATTATTCCATAGATTTCTATTTAATCCATCTGTTGTTTGAATGGCACTAGTCTTCTCAACTGTGACTGTGGCTATTACACCCAGTAATTCTGTGTTGCCCTCCTACAGCCGATCTTTGCTTGAGTGAATAGAGGGCCACTCTCAGAATATTGAGGTGGACGAAGTAAGAGGAACGGTGCTATTGCATTTTCAACCTGTCGCTTTAACCTGAGACTCAACCCACACCACTGATTTTTTTTTTTTTTTGAAGCCCAATTGCATCCAGGTTCCCTTGCTTTTTTCCCCAGATTCTTGTGCTGCCAATCAGCTTGCTTCTTGACAAAGAGCTTCATATTCAGATTTTTACAGTCTGCCACGTCAGTGGTCACTCATCACTCTTGGCATCCAGTCCTCAACTTCTCTGTTTGGTTCGGACTTGAGATTTAGCCTTCTTGTAATCACATTGATGATGAATCAGAGACAAGTACAAGTGTTTATTGTTTTGTAAATTTAGTAGAGGTTTTCCCAGAGTTTCAATACCAAATTTACGGAGAATAAACAAATTTTACCACAAATCTCTCTTTTTTCCAAATCTCAGTCAATGGAATTCACACATTAAATATATTGTAAATTTTATATATTCTGTGAGACTGCAGCAGATTGAAAAAGTACCATAAGTTGCACCTGGCTCCTATATTATGTCATTGGACTGACAATTTAAACATTATTCGAAATAAAATATAGAAACAAAAATAGTCATTTGAACATGTACTAATATTAATGACTCATTAAACAAATTCTTGAAATATATTTAAACAAATATTTGATTAGATACTAGATATATAATAAAATTCCTTAGATCTATATTATGTTGATATTATATTATCTCATATATATGAAAATTCTTGTTCATTAAACAAATATGCTTCAAACTAATTCACATCAAAAAAATAGGTGGTATCACTCATAGTGATAGCATATTAAAGCTATGGCTTAAGTCAGTGTTTTTGATTTACCTCGTTTGAGTTAGTTTTCTCCAAAATTATCCATCTAAAACAAAAGTGCTTAGATTCTGTTGAAAGCTACATGATTTTAGTGCAATTTACCTCAAAGCAAATGTTATTCTGGGAATAGCCTCTATTTTATGTAGTGCCATGCAGCATATACGAGAGAAACACTAGATTCTAATCAAGTGGAAACAATGAAGCAATTAAATCAATGAAAAATGTGAAGGCACACAATGAAAGTAGATTAAATCTTCAACACTAAGGAAAATGACCCCCTGCCATGAAATGCCACCATGTCCGTGTGTGAGCGCCGAATCAGAAAGAGCCCAAGGAAATGTGTTCAAGGCCTAAATAAGGTCCCAAGAGCAGAAACAGCGGGGTAGCAGGAGGACAACATCAGTAGAGGGGCACAGACCAAGTTCAGAAAAAGAAAACAGATCTCGAGATTGTCAATTCCAAAGTAAATCAGCACGGAAAGTTGTTGTAGAACCCTTTGGAGATACCACAACTGAGAAGAAATTTAAAGAAAATTTCCAAATCCCAGAAAGAAAATACTCCTAAATCACATAAAACAATACAAAAAAACAAGAAAACAAAAACTTCCCAAGTCACAGAACTGCATGCTACGAATACCAGACCAGGTGAACGTCGTTGGATGCCTTGCAGTTCCTCTTACAGGTGTTGATGGTGAAACCTATTGCTGAAAATGTCATAGTGAATAGTTTGTAGAACCTGTCCCACGACATGGAAAGCAAGAATTAACCGATAAGGAAGTCACAATCCTATTTCTTTCAAAAGTTTCTTTTAGTGTATGGATGCAGCATTATTTTTACATGTAAATACACTGATTGTTACTCGTTTTTGACTTTTAAATCTTTTCCCATCAACAAGAGTATGTTTATTTTGCTGCTGGTCCCTTCTAGGAACCATGTAAGCCTCAAAGGCAAGATTAGCAGTCACACAGCCAACGTTCAATTGGGGTCCTGAGCTAGAATTGAGCATGCGTCCTCTCTCTGCTCTTCAGTCTTCAGATTTGCTACAGCGGAGGAGGAGGAGGGTTGTTAGGAAGCATGCAATATAAAAGAACACTTACATTTTGAAACTAGTTAGCGGTCTTCACACAATTCCCTTCACTGTGGAGATGTCCTCCTTGCTTCCCCACTTCCCCTTTTTTCTGTCTTGTTTTCATTGTGCTTGGACCAAAGCATTCAGATTTTTGCTTCATTCTTTCCCATTGAATTATTCTCTTGGAACCCCATATATCCTGATGTAGAGTTTCTTGTAATAAAGCATAGAGTCGTCAATTTTAAAAAGCTTAGCTTTTCAATTTTTCCTGTACTTACTCGTATTTTAAGCTAGGGCCCCATGCATGCTAGGCAAGCATGCTACCACTGAGCTATGCCTAGCTCCTATTTTTTAGACTTATGTTAGTTTTGTTACCTTTGGTCAAATCCAAACATCCTGTTCCTGTTTTGTCTACAAAGAGTTGCGCTCTTCCCAAGATGCACTTGACTTTATCTTCTTTGAACAGTGTCTTCAAGCTGCCACTGATTTTTATCTGCTTTCTAAAATGTGGAAAATTCATGTACACAGCAAAATAAAATAATAAAAAAATGCAACGAAAAGTAATTACTCATAAGCAAGAATATACAGCTGCCATTTTGCTAGTTCTCTTTCATGAAGGGTTTTTCCTCTTTCTAGTCCTGTTTTGTTTTGGTTTGCCTGTCTTTACATGTCATTTACATGTCTTTACATGTCATTTGGGTTTGGCTGCAGTTATGCCCTGACACCATTCTTATTTTCCTTATATATCTTCTAGTTTTATTTCCTTTGTGGTGAGCATATAACACTTTAGAGTAAACTGATCATCAATTATATTCAGTCATAATCAAGTCATATTATTTAACTTCACCCATTTATCAATGCCATATCTTCTTTATGTTTATTTCTTACCCATTTTAATAGGTTTTTCTTAGTCCCAGGGAAGGAACCCACACATGTTCAGCAAGCACTCCTCCATTCAGTATATCCCTGGACTCTAGACATTTATCTCTTTTGTATTATAACTTCATGTGTTAGAAACTATTCTTTAATATAATTCAAGATTAAATAATTTCAGCCTGTTCCTCAAGAATGCTGTTTGAGCTTCAATAAAATGGAGATGGAATTGATCAGAAAGCAATTGGACTGTTGGCCATACTACTTTGGTAAGAAGAGATTTATAGTGTGTTAGGGCATATGAGAACTATTTGACAGGCTGCAGGGGTACTGCAGTGGGAAAGAGAACTTGTTGCTCATGCAGAAGACTAGAGTTCAGGTCTCAACATCACCTGTATGGGAAGGAGAAAGAGACTCACCAGTACCCGCATCCCTATTTCCAGATGCTCTGACCCCTCTTCCCTCTCCTCAAGTACTGTCTGAGTGGTCACACATGCAGAGAGAAAAATACATATTCCCATAAACAAAATAAATCTTTAAAAAAGAAATACTGAACTAAGTATATTTCAATTCAGAAGTAATTGAATGGATTATTTTCATTTAATACTTTAATAAAATAAATTAATTCATATAAAATGTTAATATTTTCTGATTTCTCCTTTTACAGGGGTATTAAAAAATTAATCCAACAAAAATGACAACATAGGAAGTCTGACCTCCAGCAAAAGTGAAGATATATACATATAGTACAGCATGGTATCTCTAGTGCATCAAATATTTATTTTAACGCTTATATGACTGAGGCAAAATGAACAGTCTAGCATGTTACTGAATGTGTTCTTCCAAGCTAGAATGACTAGATAGAATTTTATTGACAGATGAAATTCACTGTGAAGCCGAGAGAGGAAGATAAAATGACTTAATTTTTTCCCAGGGTAAAATGAACAAATCAAACTGAAACAAAACCCTCCATACTTTTGTGCATAAGCTCCAAAAGTTGTGTAGAAGGTTATGAAATCTTTTATAATGTAATTGATATAACTTAAAGTATTAAATTATTAGATACTCAGGATTCATTTCAGGAAAACAGAAAGCTTCTCTCTGATGAAATAGTAGTGTGTCTGGAAATACAGGAGGCCCATGAGTGAGTGTAGGTGCATGATATTGATACTGAGTGCTCCAGGGTACTTGCATCTCCCTTCTTGCCTTGAAGCTTCCACAGATTCTCCCGTCTCATGCTTAGAATTCTCCTGGCTCTTGGCTTAGTAGAAGCTGGGATAAGGACATGCTGTGACATCTGGCTGTATGTGAATTCTTTGGTTTGAAGGCATATCTTCATGTTTTTCTAACTGCTTTTTTTCTAATTGCTTTGCCAATTCAGCCAGATCTCAACCCTCAACATGTTTCAGAAAGATGTGCTGATCTTAATCCCAAGAGTCAAAAATTTCCAGGTTGGAATTGGTCACATGACCCAAATGAGGTCAACCAACTTTTCATTACAAGTTCTGTCTTTTAGACTGGGGTGTCTCTGACATTTTCTTTCAGTGGACTAGGCTTTCCACACATATGACAATATATATGATATAATACATATGATAACCATATGACTGCAGATAGGAAAAGATTCATCGGAACTTTGAGGGGCTAACACAGTATAAAATAATCTCAGACAGAATGATGTTTGTAAGAAATTTGATGTTATTCATATGCCATTGAAATCTTATAACTGAACAAAAGTATCTTTAAAAAAATCTAATCTTCTTTATAGTTTAAGAATGGAAAGAAAATGAAAGGAGTCTCAAGGGAAAACGCTGGCCCAGGGACTTGAGTTCACTCCAGAGCCTAGGAAACACGTTCTCCTTCATACATGCCATGGCACACATGTTCAACCCCTACTCACACATCACACATGCAATGATAACACATAGAATAAAATATCTCTAGTAAATAATCATGTGTTTTATACCTACTGATAATACAATAAAACTGACTCTGTCCTAGAACAATATTCCCGTGTCTTTTCTCATGGAATGTATGTCCTTAAAAAAGGACATTTCTATTGACAGCTCTTCATATTTTTGTTTTGGCTAGGTTTGGTTTGGCTTTTCGAGACTGAATTTCTCTGTAGCTTTGAAGCTGTCCTGGAACTCACTGTGTAGCCCAGACTGGCCTTGAACTCACAGACGTTCCCTGCCTCTGCCTCCTGAGTACTAGAATTAAAGATGTGCACCACCAGCACATGGCTAGCAGGTTTTCATTTCCAGTACAGAATCAAATCAAAGATATTCCTATATTTTGTTTTACTCCTAGTCTATTATAAAAGCCTCATCTTTTAAAAGAGAATTTATTTTTAAAAAGCAAATTTTATTTTTTATACCATAGATATTTAATCATGAACATTTTCCTCAACAGTTATGTCTGAGAACTTTAGAGTTATGATGAATGACAACCAATCCATATTATTCTGGTTTTACTAAAAGGTAGATCTTAGAATCTATCTTTAGTTTGAACGTCCACTGTTGCCCATGTAGACAAGTTAGGAACAACTGTAACAGCAATATGTAAGATGACACTCCCCCAAAAAAAATAGCAGTGCAAACTTAAATCTTCAAGTATAAACAACAGCTCAACACATTGAATAAGTCCAAAACTAATACTAAAAACATCCCATTAACATTGTGTTTCTCTCTCATCAGGACCCTTGGAAACTTAAGACATAAAATAAGATCCTGATGTAAATGGGTTTAGCTTTTCATACAGGATTTATAAAGCAGAAAGCGAATTTTTAGCATTTCACAGAGCACTGGTGTTCCCTGACAGAATTCCGGGCTTGCTGGCCTCCTTTCAACCTCACACTGAAAGTGCAGCCTGCCAGAAATGAGTAGGAGTTGAAATTAGGCTGACCTTTGAGCGCATGCGGGCTTTTCCGCTTGTGTCCCTGTCTTATTTTGACCTTTACTTGAAACGAAACATAAAGAATGACAGTACTTAGCTTTCATAAGTTGAGGAAAGATAGTTACTTATTAAATGTTTGCATTTCCCCTTCCCTGCTCCACCTCAGTCTCTTTGAAGATGGCATCAATCAGATGGACTTTTGGTCACAATTGAAAGAAAATACAATGAAATGCATTTGGACGAAAAAAGGGAATTTATTGGCTCTCATAAAATGACAAGATTGGATTCAAGGCCCAGAAAATATAATTAGGACTTGGTTTCTCTCCATCTCTTTACTCTGCCGTCTGTCATATTGGCTTCAGTTCCCAGCGTCACACGGTAGCAAGAGGTTGCCCAGAGCACCAACCTCAGAACGCTCTCAGGTTTCAGGGCTTGCAGAAAAGTGTGCATAAAAGTGCACATCTTTCTCCTGGAATTTACAAAAGAAACTTTGCTTAAGTTTGGTGTGGGTCACATGCCAGAATCTTGACCAACGAGTGTGACTCACAGGAACAGACCCAAGGTCTGTTTCCAGGTTCTGTACTCTGTGTCAGAGATATCAGAGCTGTGGACACCACAGGGCTGATGCCTTTTTATCAGGTCAGAATCACACAGAGGCAAGAAGCAATTTTTCACCTTTGAAAAATAATGATATTTCTAACACTCTCTGCTTTGATACCTGAAAATCCCTAAGAACTCTCCCCTCATCAGCTCAGAGTATTCTTCCTTCCATCCATTGGATTTTGTTCATGTTTTAGTTCTTGAATTCAGCGTCTCCTATTGACACTCAAGTCGTAAGTGTTTGATCTCCCTGGTGCAGTTTAAAGCAAGTGGTGGAACTTTAAGAGGTGGGGCCTCGTGAAAGGTCTTTCATTCTCTTCCTAGTCATGAGCCACACTGCTTCTTCCACCACATTCCTCAGCTATGACATGTTGCCTCATCCGAGACCTAAATAGCAATAAGACCAATCGACTAATCACAGTCCGGAAACACCAAAACTGGGAGCCATGGCAGAGTTTCTGTCTTTCTAAGTTATCGCAAGAATTTGTTTGAGCAATGCGGAGCTATCCCGCATCTCCCAAGGCCCTGCTTCACTAACTCTCCAAACCAGTAGCCACCGTCCGTTTCAGAGCTCCCAAAGGATTCTGGACGTGCCAGTGCAGATCGCACTGTGTTATACAAACTTCCTGGTTGGCTGGATGTTCTTTTCCTGTTTTGTGGATGGTTCACATTAAGCCATAGTGGTCCAGCGTGAAAATGACCCAAGAAGAGTTATTTAATAAAGGTATACTAACTGAATGAATGAATAATGGAAGAAATGAATGACTCAGATGATAGAGGATGGGTATGTATGTATGGAAGACTAGACCCCTAAATGTGACCCATCTGGGATTTGTAGCAGACAATCTCAGTCACAGTTAGATAAATAAATGTTAGAATTTCCATCACTTTTAGGCTTCAGGACATTTTTGTCGGAATATAGATAACTGTGGTAGCATTACAAAACTTAGGTTGATCCTGCCTGCCCTTGCTATATTCTTTCTGTGTCTCTCTGTTTCTTACCTCCTCTCCTTCCCCCTCCTTCTCTCTTCATAAAAAAACTCTATTTTCCTAAATGCTTAATTAAAAATGATGCAATGCAGTTCCTATTTTTCGTGGGTTCTATATATAATTCCAAATGGTGAGCAACTCAGGGAAAGCACTGGCCACATTTTTGCTACAGTAAAATCTCTAGAGGAAGCACTTTTTTTCTGACAATTTATTTGACTACAAAGTATCTGTCAGGCTTCAGAGGGGAAAAAAATCATCCAGAGTTTTCAACAGAAGGAACTTCTAAAGGTAGATGAAGCCAACTCATTTCAAGGGGGGAAAAAGTAGATTAGCCAACGGTGAAATCTCTACAGTCCCAGGAAGATTTTTTTTTCTTGCTTGAATTTTGCTGAAGCAAGGTTTTCATCAATTATTCCCATGAAAGCATAAAAGTGCTGTGGGTATATGACTCTCTCTCTTAAAGGCAAATGTTCTCTTTTAAATATAATTTCAAGACTTACTTTAAAAAAATACAGGAGCCATATATGACTGTGGTGCCTCTATAAAATAAGCAAAAATCTACATAAGTGTACAGAATATTTCAGTCCTTCTCTATTCTATCCTAGTCCTTCCACGCTGGCAATTACCCCTAATTTCTTGTGTCTTTTCAGACATATTTTAACTTCATCTACATTATTCTTTATAAAACCTCCTCAATTTATTTTTTTGTGAATCTTTCTCTATATTACTGCTTTTCATTGATCAGAAAATTTTATGGCACTTAATTCCAACACAAAATCTAAGCCCCCATCCCTCCCATCCCTGAGTCCCATATATTTTTCTGGGTTGACCTAAGACAACCCCAACCAGATGCATGCTCCTAGGACTCTGAACTAAAAGTGAGTGAAACAAAAAGTTAAGGCATCATGAGGGTGGAAATCCTACAGACACAGCTGTGGCAGCTGAGACAACACACGGTCTGAGCTGTGCCTCTTGTGGACTGCAGCACTTCCTAATTCCCGATTTCCTTTGGAGCTTCCTGTTTCCAGCAGTCTTCTTCCTGTTCCCATGGATACCAGAAGTCTATAAGGCACAGTGTGCCTGCTCTTAGTACTTCAGGAAGTCTGTCTCTCTGTTATTTTCTAATATAGACTTCTTTCTGTCTTTGTACTTACATTTCCCCCATTGAATTACAGATGTGCCCCGTACAATTGCATCCTCTTCAAAATGACATAATATTAGATTTTTATAGATCAAATCTCAAAACTTCTTTTAATAGAAATTCTTTGAATACAAGTAATCAAATTCAATTTATTAATTTTTTTTTTTTACCTTTGGTCCTTTCCCCATTTTAACAGCCAATATCTTAATCAAATATAAAGTACGGGCTATGATAAGTCAAGTAAATGCATTAAGCCCTGAGAATAACTCCCAAGAGAACACATTACAATGCCTGTAAATGTTACTCCCTTCCAGACGTACAACACAGTGGAGTTCAACAGGAAGGGGAGGAGTCAGCATACCCACTTATGGTCAAGCCAATTTTATATTTTGGTTGCGAGCCTTGCCTTTAATGGCTGAACCACCTCTCCAGCACATAACCTGCTTGTTGAACCTCACAGAGGGAGGAAGGATTGTAGGAGCCAGAGGGGTCAAGAACACCGCAAGTGTTCCCACAGAATCAACTAAGCAGGGCTCATAGGGACTCAAAGAGACTGAAGTGAAAATCATGGAGCCTGTATGGGTGCTAGGTTCTCTGCATGAATGCTTCAGTCATGTCGCTTGGTGTTCTTGTGGGACTCCTAACAGTGGGGTGGGGTGGGGTGGGGTATCTGACTCTTTACTTGCTCTTGGCACCCTTTTCCTCCTACTGGGCTGCCTCATGCAGCCTTGATATGAGGGTTTGTGCCTAGTCTTGTTGTGTCTTGTTGGGCCCTGTTCCTTTGATGTTCTGAGGAGGCCTGCCTTATTCTGAAGGGGAACAAAGGAGCAATGGATCTGGGGGAGATGAGGTGCTAGAGGAGGAAACTGGGAGGAGTGGAGGGAGAGGAATTTGTGCTCAGAATGCAATGTATGAGGGAAGAATATATATATGTATATGTATATATATGATCAAGTGACTTTTAAGAAGGTACATTTTCAAGAATCAAGGATACTCTCCAACATATGGTGTTAGGGAAACAGTCAAACTGTAAGAGATAAACACAGGATATAGAGGATATACTTTTTTTTTTTTTTTGACTAAACCCCAACAAGGCTCTTAGCTAATTGGGGAAATGAAAACATTTCAAAATTTTAAATAATTTTATTTAAATAAATGTTATTGAATTCTTTTAAACTCAAATATGGATGTTTTCATATGTAGCAATTTTATAAAATAGCAGGAGTGTTTTTCTACGAGCAACAAATTCTATCATTTATTTTCACTCTTCTTTATGGACTGCCTGCATAATGCATTGTCTACAGCGTCTCACTTAAACGTGTTTATAAAGGTAAAAACAGAGAAATTGTGGGAAGCACTTTTACTCACCATGCTCTAGAGACAGACGGTATTTAGTCACTAGTGTTACAGTCTTCCTGCCGAAGCCAGCCTAGAGCCTGGCTTCCTACCTGCTATACCATTAGGGGTTCCCTCGGTGCTCTGAAACTGTTATTCCCACGCTGGTTCCTTGCTTTCTAATGCTAAAAAAAACAATAAAGACATGTGTAAGACTCTAATAATTAGAAAGAGAGAACCCAACTGACTTTTCAGGATCAGAACCCAAACTGTGGGATAATCTCTCTTTAACTACTGCTAGCCATTATTCAAGCATACCACTGAATTTTCTACTTCAATTAGAAATCACACACACACACACACATTTAAATATATAAATCTATCTTAGTGTAGGTTTGCAAAAGTAAAATTTCTGTTTCAAAAAAATATATATATAACTTCTGGATATTTGCCCTCATCTTTTTGCAAGTTAGGCAGTTTAATATTTTTACGGTATCTTATCATTTCCTTAGGATTTCTATTCTTGTTTATTTCTTAAATCATTTACAACATATTTAAACATAATAATCTTTTTTGAATTGTTTAATTATCTCTGTTCTTTGTTGCTTCTTCTAATATTCCTTCCTGTTGCTGACTCCTCTTAATCTGGAACCACAGGGTTCCAAGAACTTTAGAGTAAAAAAAAAAAAAATTCTAAGCCCCCTTTTCCAAAGAACTTTCTTCTAGACAAAGACAGAACTTGCAAATTATGACTAAACCTAAAATTGAGATTTGAATTACTGTGAACGTGGGAAAAGAGTGAATGCCAAGAATGTTTATATTCATGAGGAGACCAGATAGAACGAAGATCAAGGTCAAACATTAGGATTGACTGAAGGTGATGGTGTCACCAGGAAGCAGTAGGGGCATCAAGCGTGCTCACTGTATGGGAAAGTCATTGTCTGCCTCCCAAGGTGGCTTGGAAAATGCCATCAGTGTACTTGTTCCTTCTTGTCATGGTAACAGCCTCTATCTTTCTGTTCTGTGTTTTTGTGTGTGTGTGAATAAAGTTACCTTTTAAAGTTGAAAAAAAAAAGGAACCGAACTCTCAGTTTTACTTATTATGTTCATTCCAAATAAGAGGCATAGTTTGTATCAATTTTATAAGTGGCGTATTTATTGCATAGGCAGGATTTAAACTTGAAGACATACTTTAAGCTTTCTAAGGCTCCTCCGGTCACTAAGTACAAATGACTAAGAGCTTTCACCTCTACACCCTAGCAACAGACGTTCTGTATGCTTACAGCTTCAGGAAGTCCCTAGATGACTAGAAAATGATAATAAAATATTTTTCCTGGGGAGTCTTTTTGGGGTCAGGTTGGGTGTTTTATAGGAGAACCTTCCTTCATCTTTTTGCATCATTTAGCCACAGGTTAACTATTCTGTTCTAGGTCAGAACCCACATTTATTGTTTTTCAGTTCCCAGACTGGAGTTTTAATTTTGTCCTTATTTATAGAAACACAATTTGTTAACTTCATGTGCTTGTCCTTGTTTTTTTTTTTAAACTCTACTGTGTATTTATTACTTTTTATTAGCATATTTTCCCCTATCTGTTTTTGAGGGGGTGGAGATCGTAACGTAAATACCTATAGTCTCATTACCATATGGCTAAACATCACCTTGGGCTAGATTTTCAAAAGTAAAACTTCTCATTCAAAAAAGCAATTGCATTTACAATTTGAATTTCTCACCAAATAACAAGCTCCTTTATGCCTTCTTTCTCACTGTAACAGAGTGCATCCTGCCTCATACTTTGGGCCATGTCATATATTATAGCTTGAAGAAAAAAATCTTCCTTGCTGGCTAAGTTTACTTTGCCGCACGACTAAAGACACTGAGGAGTCCATCATTTGTATTTCCATTTGTGTTTGCACTCTTGTTGCCTCCCTATGTGCTTCCTAAAGACTAACATTCTCCCAAACGTCTCTACTTTCTTTATCTGGATGTGTGAGTGATATGTAACAATTTATGATAATGCTATTATCATATTCTATACTATACTCATATAGTCCATGTTGTATGCCGTCTTAACAATTGGTAAGAGGTAAGCAAAAACACCATTGACATCGTGTAACAGTAGGCTATACCTTAGAAAGAGAAGCTAAGTAATTTGAAAACTATGTCTAAGGTCACATAACTCTGAAGTTCACAAACCAAGTGATCAGCTAGTGCCAAATACTACCCTGTATTCTGAAGTCACCCGTAAAGCTGATTACAAACTTTCATTATAAATATGATTTTTAAACATAGATAGGCATTTTAAATAAAGACCAAATTCTCTTAAACACACACACACACACCTCAAGCTTCCTTCTCCCCAGCAGAGAGAATTTTATTGTCCTAGAACGCATAGGGAAGTACAGCTGTGAGCTTCTTCCAAGCTGCAGCAAATCTGATTTTAAAAGCTTGATAATGGTCAATTGGTACTATCCAAGAAGGAGGATAGATTAGTTGTTTCTTGTAAAGGATCCCAAAATGCAAATTCCAGTGTCTACACATATCTTTATCTAGCAGAAAGAGCTGTCAAGCACACCTAAAATTCCCTGAATTCTCTGAATTCAGAAAGAGAACATGGACAGTGTGGTGTACTAAGAAGGCTGTTCCCCAAACAAAACCTTGAGCAGTACTGACAGTGAAAAAGCCTGTGTTTTCACCGGTCTCTTCTCCATAAAAGACTTTTCTTTTTTTTTTTTTTAACTTGCCCAATAAATATTTATTGGAGACGTTGCTTATAAAAAGAACATACCAGGTGTCAGGTTATAGTGGCTTCAAGGGACGGGTGAAAGGTGTGGTCCTTTGGTGCTGGCACTAGCTTCCATTGTCATAATTAGCAAATTGTTAGCTTGGGAACCCAAAATTTAAATAGAACATTATCTTTCCTGTGATGATCCCTGCCCCTGTCTTTGAAGAGACTCAGAGTCTGACCATTGGCAGGCATTAGTTAGACCATTTGCCTCAACCTTTTTCAACTGCATAATCTTTTTGCCTCAAAGAATCTACAATATGTCTTTCATGTGTAAAGAAAATTCTTACTCAACCTGTAAAAAACCTAGCAGATGGCGCAGTAATTTGTATATCCATGCATGCATACAGGATACGTTCTCAGAGAATGAAGCAGATTCATGTTAGACCTATTTAAATATTTCATTATATTTAATTTTAATTCATTTATTCATAGTTTTAACCTCTGTAAGTACAACTGTTATTTAAATTAATAGATAGGTAAACGGCATCAACAAAACTGCAGCATTTAATGTTTAAGATAACTGACATGCATGAAGTCATTGTATTAAAATATTGGTTTTCCTATTGTTTCCACAGATGGTGCCAGTAATTAATATTATGCTATTTTTTTCATCAGCGGGATTTCCTGTTGACAAAATTCACATGCTATAAAATAAACTGTTATATTATACTACCCAGTTATATGATGTATAGTTTATATATTTATTAGTGATAATATGTTTGTCCTGTTCAAAATATGTCATGCTCTCAATGGTCAATGAATTATTAAAGTTAATAAGACAGGCAGTGGGGTACACTCACAAAAACGTTAACCGCACAGTTGATCATAGATGTGTAACAAATCTGTAACATGGCCATCTGGCTTCCAAGAATGGTGTCTAGATGATCAAAGGTATTGAGAAATAATACAACATACCCCTTTTAAAAAGTCCTTGTGAAAAGAAGTGTCTGTCCTGAGTGGCCAATAGATGCGCTCTTTATTATTTCAGAAATGCCGGGAGATCTCAGGAGCACTGCTATGTATGAGCATGTAATCTTAAAATATAGGATTAAAACCTGATTTTTTATACTGACCACCCCCATTTAATATATATCCTCAGTAGCTGTCTTACCACATGAGGAAGAAGAGCAGTTCTACGGCATCCATCTGGGTAAGCCACTCGACAGGACCCTAGTCCTCCTCACTTTAATAGCACCCCAACAGATGGTAAAGAAGTAGAAAATCAATACACATAAATTTCTCCTGCACCTTTCAGACAGATAAAAATGCAACATGGTAGTTCAATTTTGAAGCCTTTTACTCATACCTTTCCGAAGGCTATACAGACACTCTTTAAATATACCCGGCTCAAAACTGTGAACTATTTCACAGAGCATGTTTCATTTCATCAGTAAACAATGCTTCCAAACAAAGAGATCCCAAAGGGAATAAAAGGCTCTATATCTTCCTAGACTTCACTTTCTGATAGTGTTGGTCGGTGTCCCTGTGAGACACTCCCAATCTGTGAATGAGTTGTCCCCATTTTTTCCTATCCATTAGTCCTTGTTCTTGCTGTAGAAACTTACCCATTTGCCTTCAAGATTCAATGGCCGCCTTCCCATCAACTCTTTGGAGGGGAACTTGAAAAACTTTCGTGTTACTGGGTGTCACCATTCTAAGTCGATCCCTTTCCACTTCCATCCTGTAATCTAAACACGATTCTGCACACTACCAGACTGTCACAGGCTAATTTCAAGACCTTGGAAGAAACAGAGCTGAGGACACAAGCGAATTGAGTAAGGTGGAATGGCACATTTTCATTTAAAATTAAAGAGCCTGTATCTACAGATCTCTGCTCCTGAACTCCCAGGCTGTGGTGAAGTTCTGTAAGCCAACAGTAAAACAAGCCTTGATCACTGTGTCTGCAGAGAAGTGATTGAAGATTTTGTAATCACACTGGGCTTGGCTATCCTCAGGCTCTCTCCCTTTTTTCTTAAAATTTTTTTTATGGTCATCGGAGAATAACCTAACTTCACTTCATATTCATGCTAAATTCCTGTACAGACAGCAACATATTAATCGTCTAGAAAAATCAGGACTGTAAAATTTACAATAAGAAATCTTCTCCTGGCGCTTTGGTCTCTTTCATTACTACTAAATTGGGTCCCTGGCTTTCTTGGTTTTGGAAAAAAGGCAAACGTTATTAGTTCCTTAAATCCTCTAATATTAGTCAAATTTCTGGTAAGGGTGTTAACATTCACATTGCATTTCAACCCTAGGAAACTTTGAGCAAAAAAAAAAAAATGATTTCAAAATTAATATATAACCCTCATGAAATCTGATCATCTCCTTGAATATTAAAAACAAACCTATCAAGAGATAATTTATTAAAAATACTTTCATAACTTTTTATTTTTACATGTGTTACATGCATTGAATAACAATTCCATTTGTAAATCAATACAATGACTATCGATGAAACTTAAAATGTTTATACTTGTCAGTCATATTTGGTAATGCAAAAGTCTTTCAAATCAAGGAAATGAAGTAACATAAATCCTACAAGCAGGGTACATCTTTTTATTTCTTTTATTGTTGTTGTTTGTTTTTTGTTTGTTTGGTTTTTGGTTTTTAGAGACAGCTTTGAAACCTGTCTGTCCTGGAACTCGCTCTTGTAAACCAGGCTGGCTTCGAAGGCACAGATATCTACCTGCCTCTGCCTCCCAAGGGCTGGGAATAAAGACATACACCACCACTGCCCAACTGTATTTTTTTTTTTTTGAAATTGGGTCGATCTTGATCTGAGTTAAAAATTTTTAAATTAATAAGTATATTCTTCTAATTTAATATTCATTCTTAAATAAATTTCAGCTTTTGATAATGTATAATTGCTTTTCTTTTGGAATGATAAAATTCTGTATCAACAGGCAATGTAGGAAAGAAAGAAATTGTTTTCGTTTAAGGTTCTGAGCAACAGTCCTCACTGGAAGATATGGCTGTGGAACACGAAGTTGAATCTCCCATTTTTAACCCCACACAGAAAACAAAGATGGTAGGAAGTGAAAGCAGGCTAAGGCTGTACAGTTTCAGAGCCTGTCCTCAGTGATACACTTCCCCACCAAGGCTCCACAACCCAATACAACACCACCACATGGAGAAAAAGAATTCAAATTCCTTAGTCTATGGTGATACTGCTCAAACCACCACAGCCCTCTCTATGACCCCATAGGCTCATAGCCTTAATAAAATGCAAAATACATTTAAATGCCAAATAATACATTTAGCTCTACTTCAAAATCTCCCATAGATTTCAACAGTCCCAACACTATTCAATAGTCCAAAGACAAAAATCTCCTTTGAGACTCAAGACAATTCCTTAACTGTCACCCCCTATAAAATCATACAGCAAATTACATGCTTCCAGGACACATTGGCAGGGACTATACATTTCCTTTCCAAATGGGGAAAATGGAAACAGAATTAGCATGTACTGGGCCAAAGTGAAACCAAAATCCAACAGGCAAATACCAAATTGTTTAGATCCATATTTGGTGACTGCCACTGTGGTTTCAGAAGGCTTAAATAGCCCCATCCCACCAGCTTTCCTGCCGGCAGCATGCATCTCTCTCTTGAGCTGTTCCTTCTCTGTGAATACAGTTCTTGCAGATGTCTCATGACTCTGGAGTCTTCAAACTCTTGGGCTCTCTACTGCAGTGCCAGTTCTACCTTAACAGTTTCATGCAAAGGCCCTGCAGGGGCTCCCCTGCCACCCTTTGCCTGGCAGTAGTGACTCCCTGAAATCATGGAGGAAGAACCCACAGATCCTTCACTCTTTGAAGCCTCTGAAGTCGATACTGTGGATATAATACTGTCAACTTGAGACAACGTCCTCCATCCTCCCCCCTCCCCTACCCCCCAAGCTCCTGAATCATATTAGCAGGCACTTTTGTTTGTCGAAGCAACTGCTTTCTAGGAGCAGGAAACTCCTGAAGCTTTCTCCTTTCACAAGTTGGAAGCAGATCTGGGTAGGATTCTGCCTCCAGGGCACACTTCCCAACATTCCCATGCAGAGGAAGAGGCCTCTCCTTAAAGATACTAATCTTCTTAAATTTTTCATCTTCTCTTTAAGCGCATGTCTTAGTTATAATGTTAAGTTTCATACTATTCTTTTCCTTTTCAAACTTTATATCTGCATATCTTCCTGCCCTACTTGCTCCTTTTCATTGTAAACCTGCATAAGAGGAATCAGTATCACAGACTCAATATTAAAGGACCTTGCAATCTCCTCTGCCAAAGAAATTATCCCATTGTATTTTAATTTAGTTCAATTTAATTCAATGATGTTCTTAGGCAGAAAATTTCCTTGCCAAAAATATTGCATCAATGGTCTCTAGCCTAGTTGTTTATCCAGTCTTTGCTAACCTCTGAAGCATCTTGATCCAGATCTCTACCCTCATCAGCACTAGGATCTTCCAGACCCTTTTAGAGTGGTCCATTAAGCTTTTCATTCAACTGCCTTTCTAGTCCAAACTTCCCAACTCTTTCACATTCCCCGAATAGTAAGGAGATTTTTCACAGACACAGCCCACCTCTGACACCAATGATGCAGCCACTTTTGTTGCTGTGCTAAAACATTATGACTGAAAGCAAACTTACAGAAGAGTTTATTTTGGCTGATGGTTCCTGAGGCATAAGAGTCTATTACGGCAGGGAGGTAGTGCTTGATTTGACGTATGTTAACAGAGGACAACCTAAGTACTAAAGAAGGATGAATAAAATGGAAAGGGAAAAGGAAAGAGGGAGGGGAGAGAGGGGGGATGAAGGGGGGAGAAGTTAAGTGATAGAATACAGTGCGTAAACATGAAAACAGAATTGATCAACAACTTTTTCCTTGTCTGGTAATAACACCCTGTCAATATATGTGTAAGAAGTTTGATTTCGGTTCAAACGCAACATTGCAAATTATTAGTCATACTTGTCATGTGATTTCCCGCCCACTGATCCTAACTTGACTTTTCACTAATGATCTTGCTTTAAAAATCATGATGCCTTTCCTTGTGTTTGATCTTTCCTTAATCTATTAGAGGAGAAAAACATAAAACAGGATTTGCCTTCCACAAATTTATGATCAGAAATACTTGTGTTTCAAAAAGTTCTTCCAAGAAATAGCAGATTTTAATGATTAGATTATTTACTTTGCGATAATGACAACATCGAATATTTTTATTCAGAACAGAATGACACAATATTGCCATTTCTCTTGACAGTTTAGTTTTTTCTAAGAACTCTACCTTGGGTTTATATTTAGTTGGATTATCTATTTCTATGAAGGGCTCTTTGAGACAGTACAGTACCTTTGGGGCCAGTTATGTTTTTTTTTTTTATTTTTTATTTTTTTATTTTTCAAGACAGGGTTTCTCTGTAGCTTTGGTGCCCGTCCAGGAACTAGCTCTTGTAGACCAGGCTGGCCTCGAACTCACAGAGATCTGCCTGCCTCTGCCTCCCGAGTGCTGGGATTAAAGGCGTGCGCCACCACTGCCTGGCTGGGGCCAGTTCTGTTGGTGTCTTTACACACTGAGTGTCTAAGCATTTGCCTCGTCTTCAAATCATGTCCTATGAAGAAAAGATCTTCACTAACCCCACATCAGACAGAGGTCTAATCTCCAAAATATACAAAGAACTGAAGAAATTGGACACCAAAAGATCACATAATCCAATAAAAAAAAATGAAATACAGACCTAAACAGAGAACTCTCAACAGAGGAATATAAAATGGCTGAAAGACACTTAAGGAAATGTTCAACATCCTTAGTCATCAGAGAAATGTAAATCAAAACAACTCTGAGATTCCATCTTACACCTGTAAGAATTACCAGGTTCAAAAACACTGATGACAACTCATGTTGGAGAGGTAGTGGGGTAAAGGGAACACTCCTTCATTGCTGGTGGGAATGCAATCTAGTACAGCCCCTTTAGATGTCAGTGTGGCAATTTCTCAGAAAATTAGAGTACAACATTCCTCAAGACCCAATAATAACACTTTTGGATATATATCCAAAGGATGCTCAATCATGCCACAAGGACATGTGCTCAACTATGTTCATAGCAGCATTGTTTGTCATAGCCAGAACCTGGAAACAACCTAACTGCCCCTCGACTGATAAATGGATAAGGAAAACATGATACATTTACACAATGGAGTACTACACAGCAGAAAAAAATAACGACATCTTTAATTTTGCAGGAAAATGGATGGAGCTAGAAAACATTATTTTGAGTGATGTAACCCAGACACAGAAAGACAATTATCACAGGTACTTACTCATAAGTGGTTTTTAAACATAATGAGGACACTAAAAGAGACTTACATAGATCTAATCTATATGGGAAATAGAAAAAAGACTTTGTGTCTTCTAAGGTGCTTATCTATTCATTTAATGCAGTGGGGTTACCTACAGACTGCTAAAAAGGACACAGAACAACCACCCTATCCTTTAGTTTTCTCCCAAGCTACTGAGAACCACCTCATTTGTGAATTAGCCCAATTATAAGTTCTCTCTCTCTCTCTCTCTCTCTCTCTCTCTCTCTCTCTCTCTCTCTCTCATTTCTGGCACACTCTGATTTGTAATGAATCCTTTTATCCCAAAGAGCAGGTTTGTGTTCTCTCTGCTTTAAAAGGCACACACCAATTGGAATTCACCAACCCCTAGCCTTAGAAGGCTGCACTCAGAGGCTGCATCTTCTCTATTGGCATGTTTGTTGTGTTGTGGTTGTTATGTTTTTTTTTTTTTTTTTTTTGGTTTTTCAAGACAGGGTTTCTCTGTAGCTTTGGTGCTGCCTGTCCCGGAACCAGCTCTTGTAGACCAGGCTTGCCTCGAACTCAAAGAGATCCGCCTGCCTCTGCCTCCCGAGTGGTTATGCCTTTTTTATAAAAAATAAATATAATGTTTTACAAAAAGAGATTTCTTTCAGGGAATATTTTGTACATTGTGCTGCCTTGAGGTTTAGGAAGAACGATGTAAATGATTTCCTGAACATCATTCTTCAGGAATAGAAGCTGCAACATCCTTACCTACAATGTCTGGGAAATGGCACTGACTGGGTACTGCTAGGGAAGGAAGAGAAGAAAAGGCATGGCCATAGCCTCTGGCTGGGCTGCCTGGGTAGTGAGCGTGAACAGTCCTCCACACCTCATCTTTAAAGCAGTGGAAGGAGGGACAAGATGCCTATCAGTGGTAGAGTGCTCAAAGAGCATGCTCAAAAAGTTTGATTCTCAGCAATTAAATAAGGATGGTAACTGCGATGATGATGAAGATGCATCTACCAGCCTGGCAAAAACCTTGATAATTCTTTCAAATTATCCATAAGTACCTTAAGTTCTAGTTCACTTCAGAAAGCTAAAGTATACCTAGTCTCTAACCTTAAAGAGTAAGCCATTAAATAAGGAATCCTCTCCAGTGATTCCATGATTAGAAAGAAGGATTCTAATATTTTTGCCATAATAGTCATTTACATTTATTTATTAAAAGTACCGTACACATTTGAAATATAAGACCCTAAATACAAACAACAAAATAATTTCCTAAGCTAAAGGCATTTTCAGAACCTTCTTGTAACTTCCATCATGAACTTGAAGAAGGAAAAAACATAGATACAACAAATCATTATATGGTATTATATATCCAAATACAATGTACATTACACATATACATACATATATGTAAATTAATGTAGAAGTGAAGCTGTCTAGGGGAACAAGGGGGACTAATGGGAGGGGGCTGATGAGGAAAGAGAAGTCGTGGAGGCATGGAGAAAATATGTCTAATGAATAACATATACCGATATAAAAACTTAAAAAATAAATATTTTTGGATTCATTCATTTTATTTTAGATGTGTGAGTGTTTTGCCTGTGTGAATGTGCACTGTACGTATGCCTGGAACCCATGGAGTTCAGAAGAGTGCATAGAATTTCATAGAACTGGAGTGATTGGGGGTGTTAGCCCCATAAATAAGTAAGCAAGTTTCTAACAATACAAAGCCATCAAAGAAAAGAAACCAAAGGAAGGAGCTGCCAAGGGAGAACTCCACAAGACCTAAAAAACAAGGCGCAGTTCCACCCGCTGAAACAAATGTGTCTCTAAAAACAGCTTCCCACAATATCTACTAAAACTCAGGTGTCTGCTGAAATATCTGGTGAGCATACTTCTGCAATTACCAGGGTGCTCCTTTCCCTTGAGATTGGTTATGGTAATTGACACATAGTAATAATCGGCTATTCTGAGTCAAAATAAGTGGTGTTAGTCCTCCGCAGGTCTAGGTAAGGAGTGGCTAGGGAACCCTGAACCGTTCATTATTCAGACTTTATGTTAATGAGCAAACAGGCATGATGGCAGAAAGAAATGTAGGTACGTGCTGTCTTACTCAGGTAAATACTTAGAGTTCCTTTTTAGACTGAACTGACTGTGGTCATGTATAAAGAAACAGCAACAACAACATACCTTTTAGGAGAACTCACCTTGAAGATGACTGGAGTAGGGATGTAATTCCTTTGTCATAGACAGCGGATTGCTGAAGGGCGGAGTCAACAGCAAGGAAATTATGACGAAGACACTCTAAGTATGTCATTTTATTCAGGGTCTTATATGCCAATGCACAGGTACTTTAAGTAAATAAATGCAAATGATTATTTAATAAGGCTAAAATATTAGAAAACCTTTCTGATGATGGGTTCACTGGAGAGGATTCCTTATTTAATGACTGATTCTTTAGGATTAGAAATGAGGTCTTTCTGAAGGAACTAATTAGTCTTCCTCTTACTTCTATGCTTCTTCTCTCAGACAATAGCAAACATATGCTTCATATTTGTTAGGGTAAGTTAAAACAGCAGCACAGAGACCAGCAGTGGAGGACGATGGATCGTTTTCGAAAGAAGATAAAAACCACACAGGTCTATCTGTCTGTGTGCTTCTTACATTGGCTAATGAAAAAAGAAACTGCCTTGACCTGTTGATAGAACTTTGGTAGGTGGGGAAAACAGTTGAATGCTGGAAGAAAGAAGGGCAGAGCCAGAGAGACACCATGGAGCTGCCAGAGTCAGACATGCTGAATCTTTGCCAGTAAGTCACTACCATGTGGCGATATACAGATTACTAGAAATGGGTTAAGATGTAAGAGTTAGCCAATAAGATGCTAGAGCTAATGGGACAATCAGTGATTTAATAAATACAGTTTCTGTGTGATTATTTTGGGGCTAAGCTAGCCAGGTAGCCAGGAAGAACAAGCGACTCTTAGCAACATGCATCTATTTTTTATTATTATCTTTGTTTCTACTCTTAGAGACTAAATTTAGATTGATGAATTTTTACTATGGGTGACATTCATGACAAGAATTTAGAATGAAAAAAAAACAGTATGCACAATAAAAAGGTCAAGAAGTTGTCCTATGTTTAAATAGGTCTTGAAATAATAAAGCCAAATGTTTTAGGATAAAAAAAAAAACCCACACAGCAGATAAAGCAAAGCCATTAGCAAGTACGTCACTGTAGCACAGTATATTGTTTAAAGTTGGCTACAGACACAGCTCCAGTATCAGGGCAAGTGAGATGGCTCAGCAGGAAAGGCACTTGTTGCCAAGTCTGGCTACCTGAGTTCAATCCCAGGAACCCACAGGGTAGGAACAAAGAACTAACTTCTGAAAGTTGTCCTCTGACCTCCACGCCATGTGGCACAAGGGCACATAGAATACATGAGTAGGCTAAAAGTAAAAAAGAAATTTTGAAAGAAATAAGGAAATAAATGAATCCAATATCCGTCTTTCCCACACACCCTCTCAGAATCTAGTAAGAAGTAAGAGAGGACGAGGTTAGCCGCAGGCATGGTGGATCCTGCAGTTCCACGCTGTCTCTGTGGGGTTCAGCCTCTCTTTCATGTTCTAGTTCTCCTTCAGTTCCCATTGCCACTAAATAAATTCTTTCCCTCCATCACTGAAGCTCTCCTCATGCGTATTCCAATGAACAGGGTAGCACAGCTTCTGTCTGACTCTTAATGTCTAGAAGTTCAGTAATGGAGCCCATTTGCCACTGAGTGGGGGAAGACTAGAATCTCTTGTGAGGCCACATGTCACTAGGACAAGCAAAATTCCAGCTAAAGTGTGAACGAATAAGTAGCATGAACTAATGAGGCACGGACGAGGAGTAAACCTTCAGACAACCTTACTCTCTGACCTTCAAATGAGGCCAAGCACAGTGGCAATGAAATGCTAGTATACACCCTCACACAAACGGCAGAGATGCGAGCAAGATCACCATCAAGCTTTGAAAGACTTATTGCGTGATGATAAATAACTATCACATGTTGGGAGAAGTGAGACCCCCAGATCCTGAATTTCTTGTAATCACCTGATATGAGTGCCTACAGCTGCTCTGAGCACGAGACCTTCAGGAGTTCCTGATGGCAGGAGAGTGGTTTCTGGTGGGTTTGGCTGGGGCGTGGCTGTCTCTATATAATCTGCCACTGAACGCAATAAAGGGGGCATTCTTGGGGAATTCAAGGATGACCAGTGTCGCTGTCTCTCTGTCTGTGTGTGTCTGTGTATTTTAACCTCCAGCTCCCTTGCCCGAAGCTCGTGAACTGGGTGCCAGTGCACAGAGCACAGACACGGGGGCTCGGTGCGCGGCAATTACAGTCATAAGAGACATTTGACTGCTGAAGAGAGCTATGGATTTCCCCCAACACAGCTGATAATGCCATAGCCCTGAACTACTATGCCATGTTTAAGAAACTTGGGCTTTGTGTAAGCCATTGTGTCTTCACAATACTTAGCTAATAATGCGTGGGTCAGAGTTTATTCTAGATGAGAATTATATGCTGAAAAAATCAAGGCACGTGAATCTTCCATGATCCACTTCCAGTTGGGAGAACAAAGAGTCAATAAAAATAGAAAGATAACTACTCCATAAACCTGCACAGTATTCTCTCAATTTTTATAGTACTATTCAAGAATAATTTTTCCTAATCATTTTTGCACAGTTATTTTTTATAGAACCAAGTATTACTATGTAATGAACTTTGGATCAATTTGTCACAAGTGGTGTTTAGGTGGCCTGCTACATGGTTTGGTGTGGCTAAGAGTGAAGCCTGCCCAACACCGTATAATAGCTGGCCCCAGAAGGAGAAATTTACCCAATCTGAATTAGTCCGTGTCTTCCTTAATGCAGAGAAAAGGAAGTTCTCTGATTGGTTGATTAATCCTTTGTGTTGATCTCTAAGGGTTTTATCAGGTTTTTCACATGTTAGGAAAATTTTGATAGATATCAGAAACCGGTTGGAGACATGGAGATGGGCCATGAGAAAGAAGCTAAGCCCAGAGAGGCAACACATGGAGCTGTGGAGACACTCATGCCTGGTCCTAACCTCATTAATGTTTGGTCCAGTTAGACAGTCAAGTATTTCTCTTTTGCAAAGATTTCAGCTGCTTTTCAGCAATAAACTCGAACAGGTCTTCATGGAAAAACTGTTGAATCATGATGAGTTATGGAGGAGGGTGCTGCTTGTTGGTTCCCAGCCACTTAGCCCCGAAATAATCACACAGAAGCTGTATTAATTAAATCACTGTTTGGCCCATTAGCTCTAGCTTCTTATTGGTTAACTCTTACATATTTAATTTAACCTATCTCCATTAATCTGTGCATCACCATGAAGTTGTGGCCTACCAGCAAAGTTTTAGCATGTCTATCTATCTGTGGCAGCTGTTCCATGGCATCTCCCTAACTCTGCCTTTCTCCTCCCATGCTATAGGCCAAGCCAGTTCTTTATTAATTAACCAATGAAAGCAAGACATAGACTGAAGGACCTCCCACACCAATGAGTCATCTTGAGAAGAACACAGAGTAGAAATATGAAGAGACTTTTGGCAAGTTTTCCAAAGATCAAACTACCTGGGGACATAGAGAACTTGAACAGGAGGTATTTCAGAGCCAATATCTGAAAATGGATACCACACCACATTACTAGAAAATTCTAATAAAAGTAATGCTAGATTATAAATCATAAATACAAAGAGCCATGTTTTTAAAAACGAAGGAAAGCAGCCTTTCTTCCTTGGTATTAAGTGTGTTGCCATCTGTCATACTATAACATGATAGTTCCATCTCTCTAATTTGCTTAAATATAAAAAATACACTGTAAAATTGTATTTTAAAGGAAATAAAGATTTTAGACCCTAGACAGTGATAGACACACCATAACAGATGTTTTTCCTTGTAAATATGTCAATAATAAATGAATTTTCTCACTAAAAGGATATTTTGTACTAACGTTAGAAAAAGAGGAAGTCATATGGAAAGTTTTCTGAGTTACTGAAGATTGCCTCAGAAAACTATAATTCAGATGGTGAAGAGACTCTCAAACATGTCAACGTGCTGCTGATGACCACAGGAATGACAAACTTCCCTTTGTCCACATACTAGATCAATAACCAGGAAGGAATCTGTCCGTTTTGTAAAACATAAGCTATAAAGTTAGCAGGTGATAGGAAGTCCATGCAGTTCTGTTCCACTGTGGATTTTTATTGTCATGAAGAACAACTTCCACGCAGGTGAAGGTAAGAGAGATGGCTGCAGATACTGGAGGCTAAGGTCAGTAAATCTAAAGAAAGGTGATGTGAAGTGGAGTTGTAGTTTTGTGTCCAGAAAAAAAAATAATAAACCATAACACTTATAATCTCTGTGGAATCCACGCTGGTCACAAGTAAAATAAAACAAAGCAAAACAATAGTGAACACAAACCCAAGTATCCGCAGGAGGGATGCCATAAAGTTTTCGACCATCACAAGAGCTGGGGAATGGAACTTGACAATATTTTGTGTGCTTAACATGCATGAAACCCCACACTAGATCCTCAGCATCTTCTGAGATGTCAACAGACAAAACCCCCATAAATCCTGTTTGAAAAATTCGAGCTGTCAAATTAGGCACTAGCAACTTGGGTTTTGATATATAGGCAGGTGTGTATTCTAGTGTTAGTGCTAAATTAGTTCAAAATCTTCAAGGGAAGAAAGCATTTGGGTGTGGTTGCAAATCCCATTTATTTCAACACCCAGGAGGTAGAGGCAGCTGGATCTTTCTGAGTTTGAAACCAACCTGGACTGCATAGGGAGTTCCAGGACAGTTGTGGATATGTAGTGAGAGCCTGGCCTGAAAGAGGGGTGGAGGAGGAAAAGAGAGAGAGAGAGAGAGAGAGAGAGAGAGAGAGAGAGAGAGAGAGAAATGATCATTCAAAGCCAGCAGAGGTTCATCAACAATAAATCCTGTACCACCAAAGGAATTTCTGTTTCTGCATAAATATCATAGAAAGAAGATACAAGTGCATTTAACCTCTTTCATTTATGAATTATATGATGGGTATGCACCGATACAGCAGCATATGGATAATATTGAACACACAATAAAACTTTTCATACAAATTTCTAGGAAACAAAATGTCCCTACATTTATTATTTCATTGGGAGCTGAATGTACCCCTTCGACTACATTTACACTCACAAAAACTGTGAAAGGGATCACCACACTCCCTGGGTACTTTTCACGGCTCTTCTCTTCTGTCGTGGAGTAGCTGAAGTCACAGATTAGAAATGCACTAGCTCCAAGAAGAAAAGATCATGGGACTTAATCTATCAGTTAGACAAGACAACCGATAGGACAAAGCAATAACCTTCCAACTGAGTCATCGTACACTTTGGGGGATGTCTAGCAAATCAACTTGAATTCTACTTGTTAGTCAATTCATGGTGACTGCACTACTAATTTCACTTGCTTCTTCAAAAATGTTAAAAGTGTTTCAACCAAGCAATTGCTATTCAGCTTTTTCTTCATGTTGAATTCCTTTGGCAAGTGGAAAAGATAAAATAGGAGAATAGGCTTGTTATAATTGGTAAATAGTTCAACATGGCAAGCAACATAAGGAATTTAGTTGATTAATTATGAACATAGCAAGAAGTGATGGGTCACATAGTGCTCAAGAGGCTGAGGCAGGAGGATCATGACTTTGAGACCAGCCACGCTGGTCACAAATAAAATAAAACAAAGCAAAACAATAGTGAACACAAATCCAAATATCAGTCAATGTGCAAATGACCATAGGAAACTGATACATAGAGCCAGGGATGCAAATTTCTCTTGAAATTGCCTGGCATCTGGCCACGCGCGGGCTCCAGAGCTGGGCAGCCCTTTCTGAAGGATTGCTGCGTTATTGTGCCTACTGCACAGACCAGGAGACTAAAGGGCAGAGAGCAAGACAGTTTGCCTGCAGCGTTCAGTGGCTATGTCCAGCCGTCGGACAACTATTCAAGAAGACGCAGCCACCCAGCACTAGTATCCAGGTCACTAAACCCAAACGTCAATGTAAGATCAATAATGGAAAACACAAAGATCTACTAGAGTAAGGAATAAGGCACAGATGTGGGGGAATGAAAGTAAAGGTGGAAAGAACTAACCGAAGTTTGCAAAATGAATTTTCTCATTAATCATTCCAAAGCATAAGAATTTTTACATAAACTATTTCATATAAAGATTCATTACTGGTAAGAAACGCAAACTTAAAATAAAAACTTATCATATAACACAAAATTATTTTTCTTTAATGAAAGCAGTATGCTCCAAGACTTCCTCATAAGAGGAGTTTATCCAACCTCGCAGTGTATAAATAAGGGGCAGTCATGGGGTTCTTTTGTATTCGTAAAATGGGGTTGTAGATGTTTACTTTCTTAGTGTTTGAACGCTACACAGTTCAAGCTACATGCATTTGGTTTTAAACTGTATTCATAAAATCAGCATTTCACTTCTGAAAAACACATGTCCATATTCCCATACTCCCAATCTGCTGTGGCATTGTTGGGTAAACAATAGACCCAAACTGATGTCTCATGGTCACAGTATGGAACTTCCTTCCCTTCCTGTGTGGGTGCAGACTTTCTGAGAGCCCTCACACTCAGCCTTTGCCTCTCCCCAAGTCTACAAACAAATGTGAAAATCACATCATCAGCTCTCCTGACCTCTTCTTCCTCAAGAATTTACCTCTGTTCCTCTTTGCCTTGCCTGGGTTTCCAGCATAAGGCTGGGGTTGTAGCCAAGCAAATGAAGACTTAACACTACTCAGTTGCCTTCTGCTTTGAGACTCTGCCTTACTCTGAGCCCACGATGTGGCTCTTTCTTCTCTATAAAAACTAAAATGGAAATTCTGGAAAGCATGCATTGCACATTTTCTGATAGCCATGACCCAGTTTTCAGCTCTTTCAACACAAGACAGATAATTCTGTCTGTCTGTGTTCTTCAATTTATTGTTCACAAAGATGATACATGTTCACAGTGATTATTTTGAATATACAAAAAGTTACCAGGTTTTCCCAGTAAGATTAAACAGAATTAACTATGGGCAGAATGAGATAGTAGAAGAACACAAATTCTACAACATTTAAGATTAGCCAACATTATAAAGTTAGAATGTGAATTTTCATGAGACTGGAAAATTATTGCATTGTCTCTATTGTAATTAAATTACAAATTTTCTATTACCTATACAGGGATTTACACATGGTAGGTACTCATTAAATATGTTTATTTGTATTATAATTATTTTATTGTAATAAAGATTTTAAATTGAGAATCTATCTTGTGGTGGATTTATGTGTTTAAGATAATAATGGTTTTAGATGAGGTCATAAGACCAGGAGGTTTCTGTGAAAGAAATCAGTTTATAATAATCTGAAGCAATAAAAACCTAATAGTAGTAAGAGATAAAAATCAGTCATCAAAATAACACCATAATCCAAGAACTGAGACAGATTGTGTGTGTGTGTGTGTGTGCCTGTGTCTGTGTGTGTGTGCCTGTGTCTGTGTGTGTGTACTCTCGTGAGTGTCTCTACATGTGAAGGGTGTTCATGATGAAGGGAAATATGTACATGTGTGGAGACCAAAAGCCAACTTCAGATGCAATTGTTTAGAAACCAGGAACCTGTTTTTGAGACAGCAGTTCTCACTGGATGATAGAACTTGCTATTACGCTAGGCTGGCTGACTAGGGAGTCCCTGGTGTGCTCCTGTCTCCATTTCCCTACCACTTGGTTGCATTTTTAGGCACAGGCCACCATGCCATCTACCCCCCTCCATACACCTGAGTCTGAAGATCAAACTCCCATTGTTGTGCTTTTAAGGTATAACCAACTGAGCTATCTTCCCCACACATAAACAGATCATTCATTTAATACGATCTTTATTAAAAGGGAATCATATCTTTACAAATAAAAACACACTTTTGAAATAGCAAATGGAAACTCTTGTACAATACAGAATGTAATAGTATTGAGACTTAAAACGAAAAAAGGAAATGCCATCTTTTGTGACAACCTCATTGCGCATCAATGTAGGGGACATCATGGCCAGGAAGTAATCTAGGAACAGCATTTGCGGTATGATTTCACATATTTACAGAATGCAGAAAAAAAAACAACGATAAAAGTAAAATAGAATAATGAATAGAATAATGGCCTTCCAGGGGCTTGGTGCAGCAATAGTGGGAGAAATTAAAGAATGCAAATTTGAGTTAAACGGAAGCAATAAGTTCAAGGTGTTTGTTATACATCGTGGTGACTTTAGTTAATAACAACAGACTATGTAATTGGATATTCTGAAAAGAGAAGATATTAAGTGTTCTCTTGTCTATAAAAAATATAAACACATTATCTTGGTTTAGCCATCCCAAAAACACACACCAAAAGTTCAATTTTTGAATTGTGAAAATAAATTTTAATTTTTCTTTTATTTCTAATGCAACTATGGAGATAGCTATTTAAACATGTTCTTCGCTGAAACAAATGTTATATATATATATATGTATATTTCAGAAAATACAATTTTTTAATGGATATTTAAGTTCTTTCTTACAGCAATATATTTTTGTCACCATTTAGGATATTAATTAAGAACCCTGGATTCTCAATCTTTGATCAACCATTGATTGACAATATATAAAAATATGAAGTATTAATTATATGCAAACATTTTTCTTATTGCAAAACACAATATTCCAAGCATTTATGTGGCAAGTTGCATTGAATTTTATATATATATATATATATATATATATATATATATATATGCATCTGGAGATGGTTGAAAATATGAAAAGGGATGTGCAATGGGCCTGTGAAAATACTATGTCACTTCTATGAAGAATTTGGTTCTCCTCAGATTTTGGCATCCGTGGGATTAGGGTAACACATCTGGCAAACACTGAGGGTTGACCAGGCTCCTATCCCACAATCTCTCATCCTAATGGCACTGCTGCTTTGGAGTTTAGAAACGGGAAATTAGAGGAGAGTATACAGGCAGAAAGCTCCGGAACACTGGAGAATTTCTTATGGAAAAACAACAATCAATAAATTTTTACTCTTTTCAAATCTTTTGTTTTTAATTATAATAAGATTTAGTGTGGTGTACCCTCTAATCCTAGCATTGCAGAGGCAGGGGTGGGTGGCCACCAGAGTTTTGGGCCTGTCTGGTCTACAGAGAGAGTTTCAGGACAGCTAGAGATACACAGAGAAACCCTGTCTCAAAAGGTAAGAGCAAAAAAAAAAACAAACAAAAACAGATTTACATAAAATATAGAATTTATTTTAGAATATTTTGATGGTTTAAGTACTTAAAAGTTTACATACTTAAAACTCAATTTTAAATTCTACATAATGTTAGAGTTAGAAATATCTAATACATGTAAGAAGTATATGCACACACACACATGTACACAGACAAACACACATGCCAAAAAGCCTCTTCTTCACCCAATTCTCTTCTTCTGGTATTTGTTCATATAAAATAATGCAATGATGCTAATTTTATGATGGTGCCAATGCCTAATGTTTTCATGTTTAGGATTATGACAACTCTTTGAAATAGCTAATATTTTCCCAATTACACCACATGAGGAAACTAAGGCCCCATCATGAATGCTGTCAGGAGGATAAGTGATCAGTTAGGAAACAAGAGCTGTCTTTGCTTTAGTCTGTTTCCTCGCCAGCTTTGAAGAAAACACCTAAACTTCTCTCAGTTAGTAAAGGCTATAGTTAAAGGCTAGAAAACTGAGGGTTGTTGTCAAGGGAGACATTTATGATAAGGAATCATGCTAGTTTGAGTATTATCCCCCTTGTAGGGAGTGTCTGGGAAGGACGCTTCCTTCTGTTTGCCTGTCTAAAGGCCTGTAATTCAACATCTTAAACTCGTGATGCCTGTGAGATGCTCATAATCCTAACTACCTAATAGAACTTAATGATACGTCTTAGCTCTTGATAACCGCCAATTTGGAAAATACCTGTTAACTTTATAGAAGTGAACGCTAGATTAATATTGAAAGATTAATAGGGAGCCAAAACAATGCATTTTCTTAGAATCAACCAAACTGCTGCTGTCTGACAGCAAACTGGTGGTGGGAAAGCATGACACATGACGTATTTCGGTAGCAGAGGACAAAACTTCCATCTCCCTTCAGTGCCTAGGGCAATGTGGAGATAACAGAAGGTTCTTGGTGACTTCCTTTCAATTGTTGGATGCCAGTAATGGGTGACCTGCAGTGATATCTTGTAAGAGAGCTAGACTGGGAAACTATTATATAAGAGAGTCTGACTCAAATCTCAAAAGATGAAAGTCTGTTTGAACCTTATCGAAGGAAGCGCCTCACCCAGGAGACTGAAGAGAGAAGGGAACCGTGTTCAGATGCTGCAGTTTCTCCAATACTGAGTAAAATCCTTGAAGTTACAGTAAAAATAAATAAATAAATAAAAAGGCTAAAGAAAAACTATAAAAAGAAACATAAATCATTTCATGAAGATACACACAGTAACTTTGTATCTACGAGAAAGATGTCATTGGTACCTGGGGCCATTGGAACAAGCATAGGAGTTTAAGTCTTAGAGGTTAGCAGTAGTTGATGAGTGAAATCCAATTTAGAGATTGTAAATAGTTCAATATAATGCAATCACAATGACAAGAGAAAAGAGGGTGAAAGGATACACACACACAATACAAAGAGTTGCCACTCATTTTCCTGAAGCAAAAGAGAGAGAGAGAGAGAAGAGAGGAAGAGAGAGAGAGAGAGAGAGAGAGAGAGAGAGAGAGAGAGAGAGAGAGAGAGAACTACTTAGAACTACCAAGGAAATAATTTGTAACAGCTTTTTTTACTTTACAATCCATCCTTCTATTTAAAAGAGAGAAAAATCCTCCAACTCAATTGTTTCTATTATAAGTCAGTTCATCGTTTATGGAGCCATGTCAGTGTCTGGTTTGCAGGGAAACATCTAATTCACTCTGTATTTGCAGTCCCCGGTTCACAGTGAATCTCTGCTGTTTGATTTAACCTGTCATATGGCACGGAACGCCTCAAAACCATCTGCGTCACAGTCCCTGCTCCCCTCTGCGTTTGTCGCAATAATTAGGAATGCGATTCTCCAAGTTCATGTTAAATACCAAGTGAATTTAAAACATAAGAGAAACACCAGCATGACTCATATATCAGAAGAAAAATTGTGTTGACCTGTGTGAACATGGTTACAACAATCACTTACACATGGGAGAGCTGCAGTGATTTCAGAGCAGGGATAGAGAACTTAATTTTATGAAGACGTACAATTTGAAATTGATTTACCTATCTTCTATAGGATAGCCAAAATATGAGCTTGCTATATTCTATAGCATGTACTTGAGTTTTAAATCACACTTCTTTTTCTCCTCTTAGCTCAGAATTCTCAGACAGCCCCTCTTCTTTAGTCTTAAGTCATTTTAATTCATGCCTTCAAATAAACGATCACATATACAGAATCAGGGAAAATGCTGTTTATGATGGAAGTGGTTTGGCTACGTCTGTTTTAAGGAGGGTCATTTCTCATTTCATTTTTAACATTGCTTTAAAGAGTGTGGCTGACTGCACAAAACTGTCTTCTGGGCAGAATACAGTGTGCTCTCTTTTCAAACTGCGTAGAGCCTAAGAATTGTGCATGATTTCATAGATAAAACTATGAACTTCAAACTGTATCATTTAATTATTTATAGTAATCATCACTCAATTATTTTTCTGAGTATAAAAACATATTTATCTTATAGATTTTTCCTATCCCTTTATAAGTTTTGGTTATGCCTGAGAAAGGAAATACAAGTTAATACTGTAAATCACTGTCTGATAGAAGAGGCTTTCATTTCTATCACAATGCCAGTGTTTTCTGTTATGCAGGCCTATGACTTTGCAATTGAAACAAATGTCTCCACAGAGTCCCACTGCTTAGTGTCTCCTCTTACTTGTTTCATGTAAACGTACATCTCAACTAAATCGTTACTTTTTTCTAGTGTTTAGTATGTTTGCCCTTCGATTGTCTACCGAATTCAAAAACTACCCAGAGTCTTGAAAGGTAGCTGTATTTTGAATATCCGAATTCATGCTTCCTCTCCTAGCATGTCCTCATGAGCTGAGAGCAGGTCAGTCTGGCCATGCAGACCAGCTGCAGGCTGGTAAGTCTCCGTCCTTGAAACGAAAGCATTGCTTAAGCAGAGTACCAAAGAAATTCAGTCTTGGCAAGTCTCCATTTCTGGAGCCAGGACATTAGCATATGCTTACTATATTGCAGGATTAAACAAATATTAACATCAAAGCAAGACATAAATTTCATGAGGAAATTGCAGGGCAACTGGACCCGAAAGTTTACGTATTTGTGATCCTTTACTGCACACTTTGTAAAATGACTCCAACTACTGGTCCTTTTCTAAGTAAGGCACAGGAGATTTCCAAGTGGAGCGACGTGTAAGTTAAAATGAGAAGCACTGAGTCGCTTGAAAAGCAAAACTTTACCGTAAGACTGGAAAAATAGTCAAGACAATAATTACTGATAATTATTATGATTATTATATGGCAATTGTCATTATGTGAACACTATTTAAATGAGAAAAATCAAACAAAAACAAATATTTCATTTGTAGATAGTCTTGAAAATAAATTACTAACCTTGACGTCCGTCAGCATGCAAATCCTACATAGCCAATGGCAGCTTTCATTGTTTAAAGACCACTTGGGAACGATTAAGAAAAGAACGATGCAATCTAATCTGTGATAAAGACAGATATAATATTCTCTACTGGAAGGCTTCCCTATCATGTCATATCAAAGTCTAGCAAAATGTTGAAAGTTAGAAATGTTATCAAGCATTAGCAGGCATTTAAAGAACGGCTCTTGAATATTTCTAGCATAAAAAAAGTATTTCATGTGATGTAAATGAATGGTAATTTTTTGACTTTAAAAGAGAGCCATGCCAGTACATTTCAGCGTTCTGGACCCAATTTTGCAAACATGGAGACTCTTTCAATTTGCTCTGCCTGCCTTCCCGCCTTAGATGGCTGCGATTGCAGCGAAATTAATCCATTTAAAAATCTGCGGCTTAAACTTAAGGATTTTCAGTCGTGTCCCCCCCCCCCCCCCCTCTCTCTCTCTCTCTCTCTCTCTCTCTCTCTCTCTTTTTCTTAGAATATCAATAAGTTCCAATTGAAGAGAGGATTCTTTTGCAATTCAGGCATGTGCCGGCGATAACGGGCGAGTTGGCAAGCAGAGAGGCAGAGATGGATTAATTATGCAGAGAACATGGAAATTCCGCTTATCATCGGCTAGCAAAGGAGCCCGGCTCACATAATCAGCAAACGAAGGGAGAGGGAAAAAATAACAATGCAATGGCACCTTCCAGCCCATCATCAGGATTTCTTCTACCCCCCTTGTAATTAAAAAATAACATACACTTATAGCCCTATCTCCTGTGCAGGCAAGGAGTGGATGTCCACAAAATAATTGCACTGGATATTAGAGTTGGCACTACGGGCTGTCCAGCCTTGCCTGCTCACCTTCTTTCTCTGTTGGCCTCTCAAGGCACTTTGCTTCTGCTGAGCGTGGTCCAATCAGGCGGGGTGTCTCAGACAACACTCTGGTTCAGTTTCCAAAATCTTAAATCGGTACCTTATCTCGATGCGCGCAAACACATACATAGATGACAAATATTTGCAAGGCCGACTCCAGAGAAAGCTTGGGAACTGATCGCCTGCAGACAATCTTTCGGGATTCTTTTCCTTTTTTTTTTCTTCTGATGAAACATGTCCAGATAGCCTTCAGTTTGAAATGGTTGAATTAAAATGGGGACCCGAGCAATGACCACGCTCTCCTGTCAAATGGCCTCACTTATTTACAACTTTCTTTTCTATCCCCTTTGCCAGCTGATGTTATACATTCAAGTATGCACCAGTCAAGATTCAAGTCTGTGATTCCAAATCAAAAATTAGAATTCTGTTTTGTTACTGTGAAATATGACAGCCCAAAGCTCCCCATGTCTCTAAATGCCAAAACACTATAATAAACCTAGTTCATTGCTTTAAAGAAAATTCATGCTTAGGCTGACGTATGTATCTAGGTGTTTCTCAGTTTAGAATATTAACAGGTCTTTTAAATAACGATGCTTAGGCATGAAAGTTACAGAGCTAGGTTCCCTTTAGCAATCATAACCCAAATCATTTGACCCTAATTAAGGACAGAAGCCCAAGAAGCTCTGGACACAACAGTTGTGCTTCCTGCAAAGTTATTGTGAAACCACAAGAACGGAACGATAAAAATAAACGAACAAAGACAAAAACTATGCAGCATCGGGAGGAAAGCTGTTGCTCCAGAGTGCGGTAAACTGGAATTGGAAAACTGGCAGGCTCTAGATATGTAATTTATTCCGAGTCCCGCCAAAGCAGGGAACCAGTACGGGGCGCAGTTTCCACGCTTGTGGGATGCTTTAAGTGACAGTAATAGACTGATTTTTTAAAACTAATTACTTCCATGTCTGTGCATATGGCACAATACACAGATGCAAGACTTATGAATCCTATGGAAAAAAAAAAGAGTGAGCACATGGGGCAAGTAAACATTTGGAGATATTTGTGGTTATTAATTGTAGATTCCATGGTCGAAAGAAGGGGGAAAAGACAAAGGAAGGCACACAAGCAAGGGCAAAGGTTAAAAGTGAAGGAAGAGTACAGATAGACAGAAAAACCCAATAAAGGAGAACAACAAAATAAAGAATATAGAGAAACTTATAATGCTGGCAGTAGAAACTGCTCATTTTTATTTCTGCTTGACTTGTGATGCTCAAAGTGTATGTGAATTAAATATACACATAGTGAGAAACTAGAAGAAAGCAGTAAGTATATTTGCCTGCACCAAGAATTGCCAGAATTTAGAAAAAGAACTTAGTTCACTGAGCAGAGTCTAATTGACCAGGAACTACGGCATGACCACACCAACTAGAGACATGCGGTGGGGATAGTTTGACAATTCAGTGCCACTGGATTCCTATGACCTTTCTATTCTCTTTTCCCTTCTAACACATTTAGTATCTTTCCAATCAGCATCTTCTTAAAGCAATAGATGGGTTTGTTGTTTATAAACCTTTTTACTAATAAAAAGCATGAAAGTAAATCTGTGGTATGATTGGCTCCCAGGCATTCAATTCTCACCCTCATCTTTATCAATACATGATATATTGATAATCAGTTGATGCCTACTCATGTCAATTCCACAATTTTACATTTCCATACTTCAGACTTTAATTTAAATTTTTTTAGTTTATAATCAATAACTGTTTATGTAATTTATAATAAATAACTATATGGTTACGCTTGCTAAATAAATTCTTGGTGTAATAAAATCTACCCATTAAATGTTTCTGAACATAAGACATCCAATAACTAATGGACACAATGAGTAGATTCTGCTTGCTCCAATTATTATAAACTATCTGGTAATGTTGATGATCACTGATGAAATATGTGACCATGAAATATGTATATGAAGTATATGAAGTTGTATTTTCCTTGCAAAAATGGCAAAACTTCTTGGCTCTCAAGACATGGATATTCTTTTGTCAACTGTATAAAGCTACTACAAGTGAGTCAGATCCTTGAACTTCCACAGTTTACCAGAAGAGTTGAGAATCTTTCTGGTTACTACCCAGAGCACAGGTTCTATAGGCAATGTTCACACTGGGTGATATGGGAATATTTAACCATGACTGAACAGTAGAAATATTAGTGGATCTTTCAAAATAACATGCCTGAGCTCTATCCTAGGCACTGCAGCAAATATTATTTATCCTGTATGTGAAGGAGAGGAGGACCTGCTTGTTCATCTTGGCCGCCCAGCTAGCTTAGCCCCTAAATAACCACACAGAAAACTGTATTAATTAAAACACTGCTTGGCTCATTAGCTCTAACTTATTATTGGCTAACTCTTACATATTAATTTAACCCATTTCTATTAATCTGTATACTGCCAGTTGCTTACTGGGAAAGATTTGGCATGTCTGTCTCTGGCGGCTCCCTGGTGTCTCTCTGCTTTCTTCCTCCCAGCATTCAGTTCTGTCTTCCACACCTACTTAAGTTCTTTTTTTTTTTTTTTTTTTTTTTTTTTTTGGATTTTTTGAGACAGGGTTTCTCCGTAGTTTTTTTTTGTTTTGTTTTTGTTTTTGTTTTTTTCTGGAACTAGCTCTTGTAGACCAGGCTGGCCTTGAACTCCCAGAGATCCACCTGCCTCTGCCTCCCGAGTGTTGGGATTAAAGGCATGCGCCACCACCGCCCAGCTCACCTACTTAAGTTCTACCCTATCAACTAGGCCAAGGCAGTTTCTTTATTCATTAACCAATGAAAGCAACACACAAACAGAAGGACCTCCTACACCATATATGTTCTTATAAATTCACAACTGAGGATTTGTGGGACAAGCAGGACTAGCTCAATTCATTTATTTTATGAAGGAACATAAATTATGTATGTATGTATGTTTATATGGAGAGAGAGAGACGAGATGGAGGTAAAAGAAGAGGTGAATTTTAAATGTTCTAGTGATTCTAACACATACCTAGAATTGAGGACTGGTCTTTCTAATCTTATTCACTGAACTCCCAAAACACAGAACTATGTGAGACTCCAGATCGCCTCAAAATTACGGAAGTCCCCGTGTTATCCAGACCATGGGATTGGAACCACACCTATGCTCTACTAGACGCCCACTGCTCTGACACATAGACGCAGAAGACCCTGAAAGTGTCTTCTCTGCCTGGAGGGTAGAGTGAGCAGGAGCTAGAAAGGTAAAGGGCTTTATGCCCACCTGTAACCACAGCTGTGTTCCATGCCCCACATTCTGCCACCTAAATCTTGACAATGCATAAGCTTTCTAAAGGTTTTTCTCAAAGCCCGAGCTTTGAAAGCTGTAGACACAGCATACCTTTCCAATCTTTTATGTTTCCTGAAAACAGGCCTTAACATCTTTCACAGGAGAAGAGATAATAGAATTCTCAGTGACTGTAACTGTAAGTGGATTTGTAATCCACCCGTGATTAAAATTATTTTCATCAAGAAGTAGAATTCTCGTTAGTGCTGCAATTTTAATATTATCAACTCCAAAGTGCCTTGGTGATTGATAATATGGACATTGAAGCTCTATATTATAGTAATTGAATTTAAAATGAGTCTGCCATCCTTATACGTCTCAGTATGGTACCTGGTTATTAGAAAACAATTATTTTCATATGTCTCCTAATACCACATACACTTGGACCTTCGTCCAGGTTGTTCTGGGTTAAGTTGCTGTTGAGCCAGTGTGTTCAGACAGCAAGACTTGACAACTATTTCTTACTAAAATGTCCGACTGCCACCTAAGTGAGCTATCACCTGGGAAGAACCAGGGCCTGAATTTGGGGAACATTTGACTACACTTTTCACGCTGAGATGTGCCCTCATCCTTTGCGTCTCAACTACCTCCTCTCGGAAACACCCAGCACCCCGAGAACAGCTGCCTAACTCTGAGGATGAGGATTTTGTCTTGCATTCAGAGCTTGGATGACATCATACAGGGCACCTCCTTCACCGCACTGATAGTCTTTGAAGAAAGTATGTCCCTTCTTCAATTCAATGAGTTGAGCTAGCCCTGCATGTCCAGCTGCTGCCCCTTGTATCCTATTCTCAGCTTCGCAGGAACATGTATGGCACAACCACAGAAGGGACTTATTCTTCTCTTCAGTTCATGCTTACTTGATAAGACCTCCTTTGCCTGGATATGGATACCTCATCCCACGCCCTCCTCATACACATTTTGGGAGGAAAAAAATAGCACAAAAATACTCCCCTCTGCTTGGCTCATTTGCAGATTTCAGCAGGCTTGCGAGAGCACACCTGTTGTGCTGTCTGGCTTTCCTTTTCTGATCATAGGCTTCTGACAAAGAGTGGGGGGAGAGCGATCTTTATCGGCCGCTCTTCACCGGACAATGAATTTTCTTCACCATTTGAATGTATCTGTGGAATGCCTGAGTGATTCATTACAGCAGATTCTGAAGTATGACAATGGGCCGCAGAAATGACTGATGGTATCTTCTTCCTGATTTCATTTCCCTGATCCTCTTCATCCCTTGGCCTGTGTACCTCGATTAATTAGAATCCAGGGATTTTCACTCATCAGCTGATGGGTTTCATGCTCCACTCTGTCACAAAATCTGCTGCCATCACTATCTCTCTTACAGCCGCTGGCTGCTTTCAAAACTTACCCCCTTTTCCCTCCTTTTCTTCTTTTTCCTTTTTTTTTTTTTTTTTGAATACAGTGCTTTGTCACTACAGGTTTAGGTCTTTTAGAGAATCAGACTTTAAAAAAATAAATAAAAGAGATTGAAATTAAAAAGGATTCAAGATCTCTGATTAAGCTAATCCCCATCCAAATGATACTTGCCCCCAAATGAACTTTTGGAAGAGATAAAACATAAGTGTTTCACAGCTTCCATGTTCTAAGTTCTCTTCTCTTTTTCCAAGCTATAGTCATTGAAGCAATAAAGAAAAACTGGAAATATATACAACTATGATTTGCGTGTCTCGATACAACAATGCTATGCTTGTTTCTGGTATATTGGGGGACACCTGCATTATATGTTTAAAAACATTTGCATCCAACTCCATCTAAATAAATTATGTTATAAGGACTTCCTGAAATAAATAATTAAGCTACATATCAAAAGTAAGCCAAAGGAGGGGTTAATCCTCAAGGAAGCAAACTGTTAAGTAGGGTTTAAGATGCAAGATAATTTTTAGACAAATTTTGCCTCTTAAATATAAATAATGTATTATTCAGAGATAAAATACACATAACTCTTTTTGAAAGATAATTTATTTGCAACTTTTTGTACATATGCATATGTACAAATATATATACACACACATACACACAAAATACTCAGAGTCTATTGCCACAGGATTTCTTCCTGAGGTGGTTTTTTAAGTAGTAACTTAGACAATATAAGTTTTCAAATTACACCTAGAGAAAAAAGCTAACCCCACTGTTTTAAGGTTCTGTCGCCTGCAGGAGGCGATGCTGTAAGGAGATGTCCATGTTTTTATACTTCTTTTTCCCTGTCAGTGGAAGACAGGGTATTGGGGATTTCACGCCACATTTCAGGGGTTTCTATGCATTTTAGAAGTTAAAATATGAAGGAAAATAAGAGTCATTATTATTAGAGGATTAAAAATAAACTTTTTTAAATCACACATGGCATTGAGAACCCTCTGAGAGTGGAAACTGTACTCTATTTCAAGTAACTGCCATTAGAAATTAGGAAATGGAGAAAAATAATAATTCTTATGTAAATAAGCTAACAATGCTGATAGGCAGTCACTTGTGGTTCCAGCTTTAAAAATGAACAAGACGCTGTCTGTCCATAACTGCGTTTTAAGAGGACCCTCTCAAGCACACTCTACTTCAGCAATGACGCAGGAGTGGTGGAGGAACAGGTGCTCAGTATTTTATTTAACAACAACGCCGGGTGCTGATACTCTGGAGCACCAAGCCCATCTGCAAGTTTCCCTAATTTGCCATGTCTTTCCCTCACACTCTCAATATTGTGGGAGAGCCACATGCTCCCGAATATCTCCTGGTGCCAAGCACAAGCACTAAAAGTTAGGATGAGGGGAGACGGGGTAGCCTAGTATTCCAAATCCAGGGGCCAAAGTGTTATTTCCAAATTAGCTTTAACTTCTGACATCTCACAATGCTTCCTTGTGACAATCCAGGGGAGTCGCTGGTTTAGATGATGTGTGCTGGTCATCTATTGGATTAATAAAAATCTGTTCCATTATTTCCTGGAACAGTGCTCTGTACAATAGTTTTCATGGCCTATAGCTTGATGTCTACCTGGTCAGAGACTCTGGGAGGTATTTCTTCCTTTAAATATATCAAGCGGGAGGTGTTGAAACTGAGGAAGTCTCAGGGTAGTCACAGATGGTGACTTCACCGATCTTTGTTTGCCTAACAAGCAAATGGGTGACAGCTGTGGCTGGGGCAGCATGCGGGGCCACTGGCAATGAGACCAAAATTTATCTCTACTGCTTGTACTGGCATTTTGGAATCCATTCTCTTTGGAGGGATACCTTGCTCAGCCTAGCTATAGTGGGAAGGGCCTTGATCCTGCCTCAAAGCAATGTGCTAGGCTTTATTGAATTCCTATGGGAAGTCTTACCCTCTCTAAGGAGTGGACAGGGGTGGGGTTGAGGAGAGAAAGTGGAAGGAGTGGGAGGAGGTGAGGGAGTGGGAAGTGGGATTGGTATGTAAAATGAGAAAAGATAGTTTTTAAAAAATAATTAATCAATTAATTTAAAAAGACAAACGTAAATTAAAACAAGAGATTGCCTCAAGTGATAATTTCTGGTGGAAATTCGAGGGCTTTGCTCTATTCTTTCCACACCTATGAAAGTAACTGACTGGCAACACAAGGGACTTGGTACTTCCATTTGCCAATAGAGTCTGCTTCTCCGGCTTGAAATCTTGGTCATCTTCTTAGAATGAGCAATTAGCACTGGAAGAATGCACACTGCACATTTGACACCCCAATCTCTGTGTTTATGACAAGAATCATGCAGGTGTTTTTGATTTTTGCTTTTTAACATTATATGCATTAGGTGAAAGATTTTGAGACTCTAAAGATGACGGAAAGTAGTTCCCAATTTATCCTACCCCTAGATTGCTTGACAAATATTTTCATAGTCCACCATCTGGTTTCGATCTTACGGTAACTTTACAGGGTAAAGCAAATCACCTTAGATGACACCTAAATTCTCGACCTGGATGTGTAAGCTTCCTTAGTTTTGACTCTCCATGCCTTTTAACCCTTGCTTCACAGCAGGTCTGTCTGAATGTCAGACGTTGGGGTTCCTCTGTCTCTGTATACTAACAGCTAAGCCCACCTCATCCATGCTTGTTATATTTGGTTAAAACCAAACGACTGTGTTCAAATCCCATTGATCTCCACTTCTGAGTCCCTATTTGCTCACATGGATCACGTGCTGAGTTTAGACTTCTCTGGTCACGCTGTTTGCTTCCTCTTCCATTCTAAAGCTTCTTCTGCAGCGCTCACTGATTCTCCAACCCACAATCTTTGCAATTCTTTCATAACTGATTCTTCAAAACATGTATTTACCAAACATTTATCAAGTCCCACTCCAAGTTCTGTCTGACAGATTGAGAGTCTAAAGACTTCAGAAGCTTGTTGACTCCGCCCAGGTTGTTGCTTCAGTTGCATGGTATTATATTGAATGCTACTTTTCATTGCACATTTGATCACATTCCAAGTCGATTATATGCAGCTGGAAGTTAGGAAGCAGGACTTTCTTCTTATGTGGCATCACTACAGGATACATTTAATAAGCTTGTCTATCGTGTCTATCAGTTGAATACTTTTCTCAATTCTAAGGACGTATTTAAAAATTTACCATGTTGCAAAAATAAATTCGAAGTTGGACACTGAGGATGACCCTTCTATTAATGACTATATTCATCCTCATGTTTCTCTGCTGTGTGCACTGTATCTTGGAGAGTGGGAACGCTGCCAGCATCTGGATCTTCCACCTTCATAACCCTCATTAATCTTTGTGATTATGGTCACTGTTTACTAGAAGCTTCTGAAATTACATCACAATTACTACGAATATTAATTGGCAACTAAATTTTTGATACTTTCTAGTCCTTTGTTTCTTGTGAAGCTTTTATAGCCACACAATTACTTTGAGGACTGTATCATTTTCCAAGAAGAGTACCAAAAAACTAGGAGCAAATATATGTATACATTTAACCAAAGAGAAATGTTTATATTTCCATTCTTTAAAAAAAAAAAAATCTGGCCGGGCGGTGGTGGCACACGCCTTTAATCCCAGCACTCGGAAGGCAGAGGCAGGCAGATCTCTGTGAGTTCGAGACCAGCCTGGTCTACAAGAGCTAGTTCCAGGACAGACTCCAAAACCACAGAGAAACCCTGTCTTGAAAAACAACAAAAAATAAATTAATTAATTAATTAAAAAAAAATCTGTGCTTAGATTCATGACTTTGACAAAGCTCTTTGCCATAGGAAAAAGGAGAGAAACATGCAGCCATTTAAATATGTGGCACCCATTCTTCAGCGCTGCCTTAAAGAAGACCATCTTGTGCTGGCTCACACAAGCCAAGTCTGGAGAGATCTAAGAGGAGGGCGTTGCATATAATCTCAGCTGTGATGAAAGGATAGACACATACTTTTCTTTCATTTCCTTAACTCCAGCCAGTGGCAAGACACTCTTGCGGCTTTTATTTACTTTCTGTCAGACCTCATGAGGACATTATGTTCTTAGGACTGTTCTGAAGGTTGTTCAAAGACAGAAAATACTAGTGAGTGGTGATAAGGATTATAATGACAAAATATTTACCTTTATCTTTTATATTTATCAGAATGTTCTTGAGAGATATGAAGGAGAAAGAAAATATTCACTTTCCCTTTCGAATAGGATTTTGGATCATTGTTGCATTTGTTTACATATTTCTGAAACTTCTATATTCTTGAACAAAATATGAAAGAAAATACATTTTTAAAAATTGTTTAAATTTTTTTTTGTTGTGTTGTAAATATGTGTTTAATTTTGTTTTTAGAATGAAAAAGCATATGCCAAACTTTGGCTCAGGTTTCCTGGGAGCGATGAGAAAAAAAAATCAGCTCTTAGTGTGAGCTGCCTGCACAGCTCTGCTTGTAGCCCATCTCCAATGAGGGACGTTAAAGGCTTGATTCTTGAAGTTTTCTTGAACCTGTCTGAACTCCCCAGTCATATCTACATGCCTCACGTTAGGAATGAACCAGGAAAGGGTGATCATGCACCACATAGTCTTAAGGTTGATGTGAAGAGAGGCAGGATTAAATTCAGACATAGGAGAGTCGTGAACAAAAGTTCATTGACTCTGACAGGAATCACGTACCCAAGGCAGGCTCCAGGAAAGAGACTGGATTGGGAATGAACAAACTGAGCTCACAATCAGATATGAACATTACTTTTATTGTAGTACCTTAAGATCTACTTGAAAAGCAATAGGACACGCGCCTTTAATCCCAGCACTTGGGAGGCAGAGGCAGGTGGATCCCTGTGAGTTCAAGGCCAACCTGGTTTACAAGAGCTAGTTCCAGGACAGGCACCAAAGCTACAGAGAAATCTTATTTTGAAACCCCCCCCCTGCAAAAAAGAAAAGAAATAGATTTTATTTTTTGCATGAGAGAGCATAAGGTGAAGTAACACGTGGTTGTTGACAATCACTAATGGCAGGACAGTTTCCTTGAGAACAGGCCAACTAGATGCATTGTCATAGTGTCTGGCACATTCAGGATGTTCCATATGTATTCATTTTTAATGCATAAATAAGAAAGTAAATATGTCACAGGCCAGTTGGTGACAGGTGACCTAGGGCTATCCATTAATTATCCCAATAGAAAGTAGAGTGTCATTGTTGACTAAGAGATAGCCAGAGGAAAAGGAAGCAGAAAGGCAATGCCTGAAAACTCAGATGACAGAGGTTCTAGCCTGGGGAAGGAAGCAATCCAAAGAAATTGGGCAGAGAGGAGCACGCTGCATACTAGGAGGAGTCTGGGACACAAGTGAATACAAAGAAAATAACAGCCAAAGAAGGAATCAAGTGTTGTTCTTCTCAACAAGGGAGAGAGGCTGTTTTCTGAGGTAACACAGGGTGAGGGACGGGCTCTCAGGACTCATGGACTAAATGTCTACCTATCCTAAGTGGATCGTAATCATGCTTAGAACCCAGGGACAGAACTAAACTCTACTTTCTGTTTCTACTCTATTTTATGTAGTTAGCATCTTTTTTTCTTTTATTTACTTGGAAATATCTTTTTGTAGGTGGACATTTCTTTCCCACCAGTTAGTTCTTCTTATTAATTAATTATAAATGCTCAGCTGATGCCTTAGACTTGCTTTTCACTGGCTCTTATCACTTAACACGTCTCTATTAGTCCACGTGCTGCCCCGAGGCTCCTTTACCTCCTCTATGAACTTCTCATGGTGCTTCCTTCAAGTCTGACTTGTGACTTTGCTGACTCCCTGACTCTGTCCTCTCTTCCTAGCAGGAATCTCTCAGCCCCCAAAACCCTGCCTATCAGCAAATCATCTTCTTATTAACAGAGAGAACAGCACATTTTCACAGTGCACAGAGGATTAGTCCACAGCATCTTTTACCTTTAAAAAGGGGTTAGTGTGGCTTGAGCAATGGTTCAGTGTAAGAGCACTGGCTACTTTTCCAGAAGGCCTGAATTACATTCCTAATGCCACACCATGGCCTTAAACCCCAGGCCAAGTAGATCAGGAACATTATGGGCACCCTGCACACAAGTGATGTAGTAATAAGAGCGGCAGGGCTGCGTCCCCGGCACCCAGCCGCCCGCATGGCTAGCTTATGCCCCGAAATAATTACACAGAAACTGTATTCTTTTAATCACTGCCTGGCCCATTAGTTCCAACCTCTTATTGGCTAGCTCTTACATATTGATCTAACCCATTTCTAATATTCTGTGTAGTACCACGAGCTGGCTTACCAGGAAAGATCTTAACCTGCATCTGTCTGGAGTGGGAGAATCATGGCGACTCCTTACTCGGCTTCTTTCTCCCAGCATTCTCTTCTGTTTACTCCACCCACCTAAGGGCTGGCCTATAAATGGGCCAAGGCAGTTTCTTTATTAAATGAAAGTAACTCCTCCAAAGTGATGCAGACAAACATGCAGGCAAACACCCATGCACATAAAATAAAACTTTTAAAGATGTAAAAAGTTTTTTCAAGGTTTAATTAGAGAAAATGGCAGTGGATGAGTAAGACAGTGTCTTCCAGCGGGAAGGAAAAAAGATAGAGGGCAGTTTGAGAAGTGTCTTAGGTTGTAAATATTCAAAACCACTGATGCAATTGCTATCAGATAACACCCCTTTATTCACATTTAACCTCAGTGAGAGAATTAAATTAACCTATACAACAGTCTGCATGATCACACAAAACAAACTCTTCTTTCCCAGAGTGTTGTGAAACATAAAGACTTTTCCAGTGTGTGACAAAGAATTCACAGGGACTATTAAGGCTACTACTACTACTATTATTATTATTATTACAGGAAAGTACATGCTTGTGATACAATATTTAAACAGTGTAAACAAAGTAAAATGTGCTCCTCCTCATTTGTCTAGCACCATTTACAAGAATGTTAAAAGGTGCCTTATATATGATTTTAGAACGAAACCACACATAGAATACATAGCTATTCACTGTTCAGACATGAGTAGAATCATGACACAACAGATGTTTGAAAATGTGTTTCCAGTGGATGATATTCTTTAAACTTCAGTGTATGATGTTACAGAGTCATGCATAAATTTCCCCTATGTTAGTTGTTGGGCTGCGGGACGTTCGTTAAATGTGTTATCTGTATTTACCTATGTTATTATGATTAAGGGTAAGATTCTAAAGAGATGTAAAAGGATATAGAGACTGTTGAATATAAATCTTATATTAAGATTAAATACATGATATTTTGTTTATATTTAACTTTGTTATTTAAATTAGTAAAATAATTCATTATGCAACATTTACCAGTATGCTAATAACTTTCAAGCACAAACTTAAAACATTAATCACACAGCTATGGCTAATTAGCAAACGTGACCTCCTTACCAGGTAACAAGCAATAAAAGATTTTGAACTCCATCTCACAACTGCAGAGAAGAACTCTGGGGGAAACACACGGTTAAAGAAACAAAAAGCAACATCTTCTCTTGAGAATCCCAACTATTTGTAGGTGAAATTAGCACTCAGCTTTGCAAGCTAACGCTTTTTCTAAGTCAAAGGAAAACAGTGGCTTTCACCTGTATCTTAAAGCCTTTCTCGTGGTCTTTGTTTGAACAGAGCCAAGAAACTGGATGATATGAGAGACATATTACTGCTAAATGGACTAAAGACACCAGGATTCAAAAAGAGCTTGAGTTACTCTCTCTGCTGCATTTGCCAAAGTGAGGTGTAGAAACACCCACCCTGGCTTAGCTTCTGCCGAATGAGGCAAAGCACCTCTCGGTGCCACAAAAGAATGCTGTAGTTCAGTGAGCTTTGCTTAATAGCTTCCCCCATTACATTTCTGAGTGGCGAGGACAAGAGTTTGCTTGGTAGCGTACAGCAGCAGGGATGTTGACTGCAAGGAAAATACCTTGAAGTAGCAACAATTGAAAGCAAGAAGACACAAAGAGTCCTCACCTGGACATGTGCATTTGTGGTTCTAGACTGTCTTTAAAAGCGACGACATGATTTGCTGTGTGGAAGAAGTTTCAAGGTGGTACAGCACTCAGGCTTTTGTGGATATTAATCACATCATTTTCTTAGATTTACCGAGAGGTAGAGAAGAAAATAGAGCAGAAATATAAGAAAAACGTGTGGTTTGGTAAGTAAAGGAGTATGAACCCATTAAAAATTGTGCTTTTAAGTATGAAATTTGAAAAGAAAATGAATATAAATTTATTAAAGTTGAAGCTCAACAAGCTGAAGGCAAAATGGCTGCACTGGTTAGAGAAATTAGTGTTAACCGGGTGGTGGTGCACGCCTTTAATCCCAGCATTTGGGAGGCAGAGGCAGCTGGATTTCTGTGAGGTCGAGGCCAGCCTGGTCTACAAAAGCTAGTTCCAGCATAGGCTCCAAAGCTACAGAGAAACCCTGTCCTGAAAAAATAAATAAATAAATAAGAGATCAGTGTCTTCTACAGAAGGCCTAAGTTATTAGTTATTACCCAAAATCAAATCTGTCACTAAGAGACAGGCAACTTGTCACTAGGGAAAACTATCAGGCTGGCTCAGAAAACCAATTGATTGGTAATCATCCATTAAATCTCTATAGCAGGCTTGTACGATGTGTATGCACACATGCACCCTGGTAGCACTTAGCTTTTTCTTATGCCTCCTGGCTCCATTTCTTAGGATTTACTTTTATTTGTTTTATGCCTTTTAGAAACTAGAATCTTGATGAGGCCATGGTCTCCGGCTCCCTTGTACCCTCACCTATCCTTTTTATTCTGCCTTGAGTTTCTCAATCTAAGTAGATTCAGACAACCCTCTAATCAAGCAGTAACAAATTCAAATATAATTATGACAAATGCGAGGTCTGGAAACCCTGCCTGGTAATTGACATTTGAAAGAGACTTTAAGCTTCTCACAGAATCAAGCCTATTGTAATGGGGCATATATCATAATACCAACTCCATAATTGTCCACTTCAATTCTGAATTGAGCACTGCATTGCACACATTAAATTTTCTTTTGGTAAAATGTGTTTTAACTCACTCTACCAAAACTTGCATAAAACTCAGTTCTCTTGCTTGCCTGGTGAAAACTATCGTATGTTACACTATAGAGTTTTTATCTTGGTGAGAAAACTCATAACTTACAAGCATGTAAAAAGGCACACAATCCCAAACCGTGCAATATTGTCCAAGCATTCTCTGCCCAAACAGAGCTTATTTTTTCTCTGAGGAAACAAAGCTCCTACCTAGTGATTGAACTCTTAAAAGCATGGAAACTCAATCCCTATTTAAATAGAAGCCCTCATTTTAATGGCATACCAAATCTAAAATGATAGAAACATCATTCCCTGTTATTCAAATGGTTCCTTTATTATTGGATGCTTTTTGCTCAGAAGTTTCTTGTATAAACAGTTTTTTAGATGTCTATGTAATAATCCTTATCTTGACTCCCAAATTAGCCATTTGCGAAACATTTTCAGAATCTCTGAAATTTCTTAAACTCTCTGCTGATCATTTTATTTCAACAATAGAAATAAGATTGCTAAGGGGGCCTTGTAAAGACGGAGTAAGACTTAAAGACAAAGAGGCGATCCTGCATTTTATTAGATGTTACAAATGAGTTTTATACTTCACAAGAAAATCACTTCTAACTTTTAGACTCTTCTTCTTTAGGGGCTTATTCACAGGAAGTTAAGCACCTCAAATCCTCACCATAAAAGCACACCCTGCTTGAAGATTGTCTTAGTAGAGGGGCCACCAGCAGTAGTTCGAGGATCTTGTTACAGTGTGGTGGCTTCTGTAACCCACCACTGTGCCCCAGCTCACCACTTCACAGGCTGTGCAGACTCCATACTGGAGACTGTTAGCAGTCTCCCTGCAGCTCAGAGACGGTTGCAGTGTGGTGCAGTAAAAACATCAGAGAAGTTGGACATTTTCTTTGCTGGTACCGTGTAGAAGACACGAGCTGGTTTCCTTTCACTGTTACCCCGTTTATTTCACAGCCAGGCACAGAAAATGGACTGAATCCTTACTGCTCCCACATGATATACAAGCTTGTTTCCAAAGAGCAGAGAAAATTGACTAAGATCCACAAGTAGATGACAGATGGATTCTGTCGCATTGCCAGAGACATGGAATTGCAGGTGACACCTGATATATGATAATGAAGAGCACCCATCCAGTAATCAGCCCCTGGCCTTTATTTTTGTGATGTCATCAGCATGCAGGTGGCTTACCTGGGATTCTGAATAAAAGGCTGAGTATTGTCAAGGGGCTCACGTGGGGTGACTTTTATCTCTCCATCTGTGTGATCTCCGGGGTGATGAGTTTGGACTGCGGCCACTTCCAACTCATTTTTGGTTGACAAAAAGTTATCAGAAGGTTGTCTATAGTCCTTTTCTTTTTTTTCCCTGCTCTGTTCTTTGTCTTAAAAGAATAATATGAAGCCACTAAGATGAGTGTTTTATTTAACAGCAACAGAAAAAATTATAGGATTAACTTTACAACAAAAATTCAGAAATGTGAGAAATTAAATGGTATCAACCAGAATTTAGATTATTTGTGATGTTGAGATTATCATTTCCTAACTCCATTCATGTTTTTACATAAAACACACATTTCATTCAATATGTTTGCCTATTTTAAAATACCCAAGACAGTCATACTTTTGTAGCTGTATTGGGGAGGGTGTCGACCTATTATATGTTTCTACACAGTTCAAGTACCTCTCCGTAAACGCTGTAAGAAATTCATTTAATTTGGAGGCTTCGCAGCAAAGCCACTACCACCCAAATTGAAAACAGAAAGAATTAAGGAATAAAATTGACCTCAAGACATAGAATATGTTCTGAATTATAACCAGCTTGCTGAATAGCCTGCTTTTAATGTAAAATGACGATTGTACTGGGAGCTGCTGAAGCCGGGCTCAGGTGCTATGGGACAGGAACACTAGGCACCGTTTGAAGCTTATGAATCCTATCTGGGTGGTCTATCTCATTATCACCACTTCATCAATAAAAAAGGAACATGCAGGCACAATGTTAAGTACCTAAGTTTATACAATTATAAATAGCAGGAGCAAAATTAAATGCAGACTTCACTGATTTCAAAATCTTGTTCTTAAAAAAAAAATATTTTGTGCCACCTGTACACAATATCCGAATAGAACAGGACTGGATTTTTAGCATGTTGTAATTCATCTTTCTGAGATGCAGTTGAGACTTCGGAGCGTCTGAGTCAGGAAAGGCAATCTTTGGCACAGTCTCATGGTGTCACCTGCTTGTGCCCATCAAGGACAGTCTTCCTTATACACCTGGGATCAGTAACTAAGAGCAAATATTTTGGCTTTCAGCGTTGGAGGTTCAAGTCCAGCCCTGAGTAGATTCATTCGTTTGCCTTATGGTGAAAAGACGCATTGTGGAGGGATTCTATGGAGAAGTGTAACCATGCCGGGAAACGAATGAAAAATGGAACAGGCTAGAATCTGACAATCCTTCAGGGTACATCTCCAACAACTTCATGACCTTCTCACCAGTAACACCAACATGGAGACAAAGCCTCAAAGACTCGCGTACAACATCCAAGCAGGCATGCTCCAGTTTGATCACTCAGCTTGTGTTTACTTCCTCTTGAGAGTTCATAACCTACAACGATCGAGTCAGTCCCTTTATTAGTGCAGATTCCCACGAACCAAAAAGACAGCTTGTCGTGGGATTGTAAAGGACTATCACTAATTAAATCATTTATGTAGCATCAATTATATTGTTTGTTGTGTCTATTTTTTTTAGCCTTTGTTTGGGGACGTGTAATCAAACAGAGTCGTGAAACATGTGTAGGTATCACACACTATCAACTGAGAACTACTCCCTCACAGTGTACAGCTTGTGGTAGAAATTCCTGTGCCTGACAAAAGAAAAGCCAACTTCTAGACTAAGTATCTAAGCAGAAAATGATCTGTAATCTAAGAATTCTCACTGTTGCAGCATTTTGTGTCATATGATTACACTTATACATATTATAACATATAACACAATGTAAATGCTATGCAGATATATTTGTATATTATAATATCTAATAAAATGCAAATAATTTTAATTACAGAATAAACAAATATATTTAATAATATAATGCTGTATAAACAAATTTATATATCTTACGTGTAAACATATTTGATATTTAATAAAATGCAAATACTGTATAAACAAATTTCATATATGTTATAATATTGAACACAGTGTAGATACTATGCTATTCAAACTCTGAAACATCAATGATGAGTAAAATGCACAGGCTCACTTCAGACGCACTTTCCTCTTGCTACTCCTCCGTTCTCCTGCTATAAACATCATCTATCCCCCAAATTCTCCCTTCTGCTTCTCATATCATGTGTTCGGCCGCCCTTTCAGCCTTCACTTCTTAAAGCCTCTTTTTCCATCTTAAGAGCCCTTTTCTAGCTTTCTGACCTTTCCCTACATTTATTTCTACTTAATTACAAAGGAATGAAAATAAAGCTACATTGAGATCCATCTCACCATAGTCAAAATGAGCATTATCAGAAAGTAAATGACTTAAAATGCTGGAGAAGATGGAAGGAAATGGGATCTTGACACACTGATCATTGGAGTGTAAATTGGCATAGCCACTATGGAAATCCATTAGAAGGGCTTCTCAAAAACGTAAAATAGACCTGCTTACCATATAACACAGCTAGAGCACTCATGGGCCTGCACCCAAATGTCCCTATTCTATTTCTAAAAGATACCTTTAAAACTTTTAGACAATTTCAGTCACACGTATGTGTCCTCACAGGAACATACAGAAGACACAATGAAATGAAAATTAAAATATTAGCTTCTCTATTTTTTTAGATAGATTAAATTACCATTTACTTATTTTATTGAAAAAAATTCCGCCTCCTCCCCGCCTCCCATTTCCCTCCTATTAAAGGTAGTAACTTTCAAGTTCTACTTATAAGATGTAATATTTAACGTATGAAAGCATCTCAAGAATCTTACAAAGTAGTTTTGTATCAATAATATTCAGTATATGAAGGGCTTTTTGTTAGTTTAACTCACCAGTCAATATCAATTGTGAATTTTTTATCTATTTACTTATCTGTTTGTGTAATAGCAATAAAATTCAATAATGAGAAAAAGTCAACAGATTTATTCCAGAGGACCATAAAGAGAAATGTCCAGCAAAGGCAAAGAGAATCTTTCACTAGTAAGGTAAGATTAATTTGGCTTCATTGTTTATGTCATTTTGAAACAATATCTCACCGTACAGGCCAGACTTGCCTGAAATTCACTGGCTGTGTAATCCACACTGGCCTCAAACTGGCCATCTCCCTTGCCTCCTAAGTACTGAGATTACATTATCAGCTGCCATGTAAAGCTTAAAACGCTTTGATTATTAAACTAAAATGTAAAACTTACCTTTCTATGCGTGTGTATTGTGTGTGTGCATGTGTGCGTGTGTGAGGCATGTGCACTTACCCAGCGTACATTGGCAGAGGTTAGCTTGTGGGAACTGCTCCTCTTTTTCCACCACGCAGTTCTTGGAGACTGAACTCAAATGGGCAGACTTGGCAGCAAGCATATTTAACTTCTGAGCTAACTCATTAGACCATGATTGTTTGATAATCGTTTCATAACTTTATGAAGCAATATGTTACTATATTTTATTTTTATATTTGAGTCTTTCATGTTTAATAAATCTTGTAAAATCTAAAGATACCAAATGTTGGAATTATTATAGGATTCTGGAATTTCCTTGTGATGAATTTTAGGGTATATACCTAACATATAGACTTATTGTAGTCACTACTGGAAATCAAGCATTTTGAAGATTGATGAGGCTTTTTGTTCTAGAGTCTAATGTAGGCCATAAAATGAACATGTATAAATGCAGAAATAAGGCAAAATCATCTTATGGTATACAATTCACAGGTGAACTATACCGTTTATTTTAAAAATATTAAACTTATGAAAAATCAGTTAAATTATTAGCATTCTATTAGTAATAAGTACAATTGTGCTGATGTGCAGTTGGGCAATGAAACTTTCAAAAACATCAAAGATTTAAGATCATTAAGGAAGTTAAAAAATATGTCTTCCATGTAGATATGTATTTGTACATTTTTTTTCTAGCTCAGAACAATGTGATTAATACTTCTGCAAACATGACCAATTCAGTCTCATTCCAGGAAATAATCTGTAATAATGCCCGTGGAAGCTAGGAGTGAAGTGATGTTAGCGAGCATGGGATCCGACTTCCTATTTGTGTAACTTCCTTCACAGGTGGGTTCTTTTTTGTTGTTTGGTTTGGTTTGGTTTGGTTTGGTTTTTCAAGACAGGGTTTCTCTGTAGCTTTGAAGCCTTTCCTGGAACTAGCTCTTGTAGACCAGGCTGCCCTCAAACTCACAGAGATCAGCCTGCCTCTGCCTCCCAAGTGCTGGGATTAAAGGCATGTACCACCAAGGCCCGGCTCACAAGTGGGTTCTTAAGAACTTCCTAACGACTTTTCTTACCAACTGGATAAGACACAGAAGTGTCCCTAAATTAAAATTTAACATGCTTCATGCAGACTACCTTGGCTCTCACTTCACACAGTCCACAGTATGAGGAGACTAGGCTCGTGGGAGCAAGATTGTGAGCAGTTTAAATTTAAACAGATCCCTTGACCTAATTCCTATCACACGTGTCTTCCTAGGAAGGGTCACTACAATCTTCCAACATGAATTTTCAGAAATGAAGAGTTTTTGGAACCTCATACCTCTTTAATGTACACTCAAACCAATAATTGTATTTATTGTTTTATGCTTAAACTGTATCCTTTTAGTATTCAAATTATCCATTGAAATTAGTGAGTAAATAGAAATGGCTATGAGTATATTTATTAATTTGATCAATAAATGTTCAAACCACTACTTCTCAAATCTTAAACCAATATAAATTAAAATAAAACTGTTTTGGAATAAATGAACTACTGTAGAAAATGTCTATGAAAATGTGTATTTTCTCCTACATATTTGCTATCTAAATTAATATATATCACTTTTAAATTTATATTTTTCACATCTGCTGGAATGCCAAATCTAGCAAATGAGAAGGAAAATAGGTCTAGAAAAATATAAAAATAAATTATATGCTCTTATTTTCTTATTTATTGTTCTGTATTTGGATATAATACAAAATTATGAAAGAATATTTTACTTTCAACATGAGAGCCATATGAGTCCTTCTGTCTTCTACTAACACCCTCCATATCTTTTTGTTCTGAAGATGACTCCCCAAAACCCACATCCTCCACAAATCCATCTCAGATTGCTCATCAGGAGATTAATGACTTCTTCTGGACCCAATCTATCTTAACCTTGCAGTGCAAGTTCCACTCCCCTTGCTCTTCAACCCTAGCAAAAATTTGATTTCTTTCCAACTTGCAAATGATTAAAACAAAGTATGAATGCTTTTTGTCCCTGTGTGCAGCTAGTAGCATTTTTATTATAGTGTGTAAGTTCTTTGTCCATAATGCCACAACTTTATCAAAAGATTTGAAAGGCAATAATCTTCAGACAGTATACATCAGCTTCATATAACAAAACTCTACTCATTGATTTACAAGACAAAAGCCCTACTGTATGTTAGAAATCTATCAAGCTATTGAGAATACAAAATTTAGTGGTAGACCCTCATTTCCCTTAAGATGCTGAATTTAATGAATCAAGGTAGAGTGTGTAGTCAACGGTAAGTTACAGTTACAAACACCCCTGACTTTTACTACCCAGCTTTATTTAGCACATTAAATATAGATCTGGTAGCTATGCATCCACCATGGCTTTATAATACATGTATGTTCATTTAAGAATTGAGATTGAAAAAGAAACTTCTAGGCTAGACATGTCATTTTTGTATGAAAGAATACAAATGTTTCCCACAGTTTCTCTGTCATATATATTATGATAATCAGCACCCACTCAAATTCCATTAACCAAATTAGGTCATGTGACCAATTTGGAAATGTCAGCAAAGCAAGAAGATATAGCGATCCCATAGAAATGGGCTGTAAATTGTTGATCAACAGGTAGAAAGAATGATCTTGTAGGACGAATTTAAAGGTGAAAATATGGACTGATGATTAAGTTAGTAAAGTGTTTGCCTTGCAAACCTGAGAACACAAGTTTGATCTCTAGAAATCATATGAACTTGTCCAGCATAGTGGTATGTATTTGCTATCCCAATGCTAGCTGACAGGGATAAGCTTTTTGGGGTTCCTGCATGGCCAGATAGGCCTGATTGGTAAGCCCAGTGCCAAGGAGAGGCACTGTCTCAAAGGAGATGAAGGATGTTTCTTCTGGGGATGACATTCAAAATTGTTCGCCAGCATCCACACCCACATATACACAGGTGTGTATCAACATCCCGACACTTGAACATGCATACACACAAATACATGCACATATTATGCATGAAATTAGAAAAAAGATACAGTTTGTAATTATGTACAAAAAAGTATAAGCAGATATGAAATTTGTTCTGGAGAAGAAAACAGTGAAAATTGTGAGCGGTGGAACTGATCAGGCATGTTGAATAAATGCTTGTCAGAGTGATGGGATAGAAATTGCATCCCCATATCCTAGACACAGTGTGAAAATAGACATTCCATTTTGCATAAAGGAATGAAGAAATCAATAAACAATAAAGAAATCAAAAACCAGAGTCTTAGTGCTGGAGAAATGACTTGTCGGTTAAGAGTTGGAGCACTGTTCTACACACGTGTGAGAGCCGACTGTACTAATAATATTCTGAAGGTAAGTTCCAAAAGGCTTTGATCACTTATTTGAAGAGTAGAGTCCCCAGTAACGCCAATTCTTAACAGCAAGATGCCCCAACAACACCAATGACTGGGTGTCTCATATTTTCAAAGTACAAAACAGAATTTTAGCCAAATTACACGTCTGTTTTTTTCCCTAGACCTTAAGTTCTATGATTGTATAGTCTTAAATTAGTCAACTAAGATAAATTCAAATGTAAACAAAATTTTCAAGATTTAATTTCTATATTTGCATTTCCCCAATCTCAAATTTAAAGAAAAATGTTATATTTTCTTAGGCAACAAATATATAATACTAATTCAACTATGTCCCCTATAATGAAATCTAAAAAATAAGAAGTGAAATATTTCTAGAAAAAGACTAAAATAAATTACAGTATTTTATTTTTCCTTACTTTTTATTTTAGGGTAAAATATAATAATTATTAAAACTATTTCCATGTCCTTTTGTGTGATTAGTAATTTATAAGACAAAATACACATTTGAAAATAATTCTATTTTAAACTGTACAAATTCATGGTAAAACAAAATGTATCAGAAAGAAATATAAAGAACTCAAGAAACTAGACGTTAAAATGATAATTAAACCAATTAAAAAATGGGGCGCTGAACTGAACAGAGAATTTTCAACAGAAGAAGTTCAAATGGCCAAAAGATACTTAAGGTCATGCTCAACCTCCTTAGCGATCAGAGAGATGCAAATCAAAACAACTTTGAGATATCATCTTACACCTGTCAGAATGGCTAAAATCAAAAACACCAAGGATAGCCTTTGCTGGAGAGGTTGTGGAGAAAGGGGTACACTCATCCATTGCTGGTGGGAATGCAAACTTGTGCAACCACTTTGGAAATCAGTGTGGCGGTTTCTCAGAAAAATTGGGATCAACCTACCCCTGGACCCAGCAATACCACTCTTGGGAATATACCCAAGAGATGCCCTATCTTATGACAAAAGCATTTGTTCAACTATGTTCATAGCAGCTTTATTTGTAATAGCCAGAACCTGGAAGCAACCTTCAATGTCCTTCAATGGAAGAATGGATGAAGAAAGTGTGGAATATATACACATTAGAGTACTACTCTGCGGTAAAAAACAATGACTTCTCGAATTTCGCATGCAAATGGATGGAAATAGAAAATACTATCCTGAGTGAGGTAACCCAGACCCAAAAAGAAGAGCATGGGATGTACTCACTCATAATTGGTTTCTAGCCATGAATAGGGGCCACTGAGTCTATAATTTGTGATCCTAAAGAAGCTAAATAAGAGGGTGAACCCAAGGAAAAACATATAGTTATCCTCCTGACTATGGGAAATAGACAAGATTGCCGGGCAAAAAATTGGAATCTTGGGGGTGGGGTGGGATGGGGGTAAGGGAAGATGGGGAGAGAAAAGTGTCAAGGAGAGGATGGGGGGAACTTGGGGAAACGGGATGATTGGGGATAAAGGAAGGTTGGATAGGGGAGCAGGAAAACTCATATCTTAGTTAAGGGAGCCACCTAAGAGTTGGCTAGAGACTTGAACCTGGAGTGGCTACCAGGTTGCCCAGGGCAATGTCCCCAGTTAGTTCCTTGGGCAGCTGAGGATAGGGAACCTGAAATGACCCTGTCCTATAGCCATACTGATGAATATCTTGCATATCACCATAGAACCTTCATCTAGCGATGGATGGAGATAGAGACAGAGACCCACTCTGGAGCACCGGACTGAGTTCCCAAGGTCCTAATGAGGAGCAGAAGGAGGGAGAACATGAGCAAGGAAGTCAGGACTACGAGGGGTGCATCCACCCACTGAGACAGTGGGGCTGATCTATTGGGAGCTCACCAAGGCCAGCTGGACTGTGACCGAAAAAGCAAGGGATAAAACCGGACTCTCTGAACATGGCGGACAATGAGAGCTGACGAAAGGCCAAGGACAATGGCACGGGGTTTTGATCCTCCTTCATGTTCTGGCTTTGTGGGAGCCTAGACAGTTTGGATGTTCACCTTCCTAGACCTGGATGGAGGGGGGAGGACCTTGGACTTTCCACAGAGCAGGGAACCCTAACTGCTCTTCGGACTGGAGAGGGAGGAGAAGAGTAGTGGGGGGAGAGGGGCAGGAGGAGGGGGAGGGAAATGGGAGGCGGGGAGGAGGTGGAAAATTTTTTTTTTAATAAAAAAAAAAAGAAAAAAGAAATATTTATTCAGAAGTGTTTTCTTAGATTGCTGATCTAAATTGTTCAGAGTTTACTTTTTACATGGTTTAAATCCTCTATTGTTTGTTCTAAGTAGTGGATATTTTACTATGTATTTTATGTAAATAAATGAGATATTAGCATAAAATTGAATTTAGTGATGGAATTCAAGATTGGCTAGTGTATACTGATGAAACAAACAATTGTCAAATATCAGTAGGTTACAATATCAACTACTTGTTTTTGGTCATGGTTCTGTAACAGTTTCCTCTGAAGTTGAAATGGTCCATCCTGAAGGGATGCTTCCTATTTCAGGAAGATAACTTAAAGCAGTTTCAGGCAGTCCCTGAAACTGACAAGTCCCCTCCTTATAAGGGTAAACAATAAAAGCTGTGAGTCCCAGTTTGAGAAGTGAGCTGAGCTGCAAAGAGAAAAGAAAAGCTCTGTGAAGATCAGGTCACCTACATCAAAGAAGCAAACATCAGTCAAGCAGCTTGGGAAAGTTTTGGGTGAACTGAGGAATCAGGAAAGGACACTCTCCAACCTTCTGAGTTACCTGCAGGAGTGCATGGTGCGTCAGGTTTCCAGCTTTATAAGCTGTTACCTTGCTGGGGTGACTCTGGTAATGACGTTGTCTCTGAGTCATTTCTACTCCTGTAAATGCATCTCACCATTATTCCTGTAAGTAACCATCAAACCTATTGGCTCACCAAATAGGACTCCTATACTATCTATGCTTCCACCTGTCTTGGGTGAGTAGATGTGTGTGCTATGTCTTCCCAGAAAGAAACTGTGTGGCACAACAATCACCCAAAATCAATTTGAATTTCAGGTACTTCTCCAGAACGCACATGCTCACAGTTTGGTTTAGCATTTCCCGTGGCTTAGCCTTCTAAACTCTCCTATCTATACAAATTTCACTATCATATATGAAGGATAAAGTATAAACTGAGCCTTGATTATCAGTAATAAGTGATTCTACCCAGAAGTGGTTATCTGACGTTAATACAGAACAACCCAATGTAGCTTTAGTATGGCCATCTCATAGAGCATCTGATACACATCAATCTTATTCATATAGTACCTCCATTTTGCAAAAATGAAACAAACAGGCAGCAAAAGTGGGTAAGACATCTTAAACCCTCCACCAAAGAATGGAGGAGTTTAACTTATGCATTTTTAATGTATAACGTGTGCTCTTGGTGAATTCTCATGTTACACCTGAATGTTTCCATAAGCTTATAAATAACATGTAATAATAATTATTATACTTGTCACCAAATAAATCAAGTAGAAGCTCTTGTAGTTATAGCCAGCTTTTCTTCCTGGAAAACAAGTTCTAGGAAAACATTTTATTAACCTAATTAAATATCATAGATTGTTTGATTCCCATGCAATTGAGAAAATCTCTGCTTTTTGTTCTAACTTTTTTCAGTGTTCTGAATCTGCTCTTTCAGTAATTATAAACACCAGACTCACTGGCTAAAAATTCATTCCTTTTTGTGTCTCATCTATCAATGGTCATAGGAATTAAAAATGGAGCCCAGTTCAGTGCATAAAATGTGAATTTAGTTACATGAGCCTTTTTAAAAGCTCAGTGATAAGTAAAGAGCATTCATACCCATTGAATATCTTATCTCAGTGTTTCAATACGGTAGAATGATGGTCTTGCAAGAGAGATTATTCAACATGCTCTATAGATTTTATTTTCAAGTTGAAAAAGTAACCTGAAATATGGCAAGGATAATGCTTTCTATATAGGCTTGAAGTCAGTCAATAGTTTTATAAAAATGGGTAGGGAATGCATTGCCCCTTTCTTGCCAAAATGACTATTATGATTTTTAAAAACTAGAACTGACAATAGATTTAGTTTGCATATTTTAATATTCACCCAAATTGTCTATTTTGGATATTAAAAGTAAGGATAGGATTTGTGCATAAGAAATAAGTTCTTTCTGTGTTGCAGAAAGTTCTTAAATAAGCTCCACAGATTGTAGCTGTCTTTCTTTGCATCAGAATATCTAAAAGATATGGAGCATGAAAGATATGGAGCATGCAAATTTTCTTACAAATGAAAATACTATTTTTTAATTTTAAAATCATAGAAGACACAATTTCTAAGAATGAAAATTACTAATATTGAGGCTTTCTAATTGATATTGTTTCATAAGTATTGATTTTGAATATTCTTAACAAATGTTCTGTGAAATAAAAGTATTCATATTAATATATTGGTTGATATTGAAAATAAAGAAATAAAAACATAGACAGAATTTTTATTATTGAGATTATTTGTAAAGGAAATTTAACAAATGTTTGGAGTGATCATTTAGAAAATTTTTACAATTAACAACAGATATATAGAAGTATATCCATACAGAATGTTTGATCCAATGCACAGAAGACACATTGAGATAAACAATGAAGTTAGAGGTATTAAATTTCTTACCACGGGTTGAGGGTTGATTTAATTAACTAACACGACACAACATGAAAACACCAAAACACCAAGTCTTGATATTTTAATAAAAACATATTCAAAATGACTGCCATAGACCAAGAAACTCATTAACTGTGCTTTTTGAATCATTGAGCTGTCTGTACTTGATCATTGGTTGCATGCTAAACAGTTGCCAGTCGTGATTTCTGATCTTTTTGACAATTTTCGAAGGGAACTTTTCTATTGTCAGTCATGACTGGCATTGACTGAGGCTATGAAATATGAGTTACCATCCCCTCTCAGCCAGGTTCTGAGTGAGTGTAGTATTGTTGAGACTTTTGAACTATTATAAACTATGGCAGATGATGGCATCCTATAGATTAGATCTTTAGGTTGAGTCATTTCAGGTATACTATGGAGTCAATCTCATTCATTCTATTTTCCTCCATAGAAATCTTAGACATAAGCCATACTTTTATTTTTCTAGCAATACTGTTTTTCAACCTAATTCAGATCCTTGCTATATTTTGTTTCAATTTTAATTTAATCAACAATATATTTATCAATGTTTTCCATATTATATGAAATTAAATGAAAATGAAAAGATTGTAAGGTAGTTAAAATTATTTTTTAATTTGTTATGTTTTCCATCATTTTATTAGTTCTTTGAGAATTTTTTGCAAAGCATTTTGATCACATTAACTTTCCACCCCCAACTCTTCTCAGATGCATCCACTTTCCTACCCACCTAATTTTGTGTCTCCCTTTCTCTAAAACCCTATCAGTTTCTATCTGTACTAGCCATATACTCTTTGATATGTGGCTGTGTCTTAATACTCCTTCTGAGACATGTCTGCTACTGAAATAGTGGCAGGAATATCGTAGAACAAGCACTTTCTGACTAGATTTAATTCTGCCCCCACCCCAGGATGAATCTCAGACCTGGCACTATCATTAGACTAAGAACCTATGACTAGACAAGTCCTAGGCCCTTAAGGAGAAGCTACTACCATCATGCAGCTAAATGAATATGATATTAATTTCACTCATAGTGATTTATTGTTATGACCATAGGTCATTGCATCTTTCTTTTCCTTCTCCGAGAAACTTCTGTCTATACTAGACAGTTTCCAACCAGTAACCCACAATAGGCAAGGTTAAGGATATGAGACTGGAGAATGCTCAGCTCTATAAGACAGATACATTCCATGTTCTTGCTCAAGACATAGAGATCACTTGAAAAAGAGTCCGAGGGAGTCGATGGCTACAAGGAAGCATTATCCTCTGAACTCAGCAAGGAAGCTACAAATACAGCTCACAGTCATTACAGCATCATGTATGAAGCCTGGGCAAACACAAGCCAGACTAAAATTCAGCATGTGGGGAGGAGTTGTATTCAACTCCTCTCTGAAGCTGTGGAATTATTAGCAATTGTTCTACTGGGAGAGGGAGATCCTTGGTAAATAGAGCATGCTACAGCAGTAGACCACACACACACACACACACACACACACACACACACATATATATATATATATATAGAGAGAGAGAGAGAGAGATAGGTAGATAGATAATTGATAGAGATAGATAGATAGATAGATAGATAGATAGATAGATAGATAGATAGATAGATAGATCAACCCCTTGGTGAATAAAGCATGCTACGGTGGTAGACCAGAATTCAACAAGACATGCATATTTATATATGTATTTATATTTGTATAGGTGCACAAATACATAATGAAACCACAGTGAGTCGATTTGTGTGAATGTGCATGAGTGCATGTGTGTAATTTCATGGCTGATAATTTTTATTGGATAAGCAATCAGAAGGGCTTGTCCCTGGAAAAGTCTAAATTCGAGAGGGAAACAGGAATTGGAGGCAGGAGACATGGAAGGAGTTAGAGAAAGGAAGGGGACATGGGGAAAATGTCATTTCATTTTCATTAAAAAGCTGAAACAAAGTTGGGTGGAGAGGGTGAATTGCAAGAAGTGCAGGTGGGAGGTGACTTCATTAAAACATACCATATGACATTCAAAGAACTCATACAGAATTGAGTGGAGTCAGGTTGACCAGTAGTCCTTGGTAGATATGAGAATGATTAAAATTAAGAAACTGGGAGATCATACTTTCTCTCCAATATGACAAAGCTCAGGTCACATGGAGATGCCATTAAAGTCTTGGTTGAGATTAAAAGTCAATAACTGGACCTATTCCTCAGAAAGTCTCTGAAATGATTCTAGCTCCAGGCTCTAGTCAAGAGCCATGCAGCTTAACACAGGCAACATTCAATGGTGTGATAGATGCTAAAACAACGGCTGTTTTACAGATTGATCTGGATCTGTTACATGACAATAGATAACGCAATAAAGGACTAAATTCAACAGCTTTGACAATACTTTCCAACCTCAGGAGAAAGATTGGAGAAGTTTAAAAAGACAGGGGATGGGCCTTACAGGGGGGCACATTTCAAGAGGGATCATGGATTAAGCATTGTATTAGACATAGGCTGTTCTGCATGGCTGATCAGATTTGTTAGAGCAATCCAGTTGCCTTTATTTTTTTTTTAAAGAAGCACATTGAAGGGCCCAGTCACACCTAGTGATATATGTTAAGTAAATTTTCCTTTCTTTATTTTTTCTTTGTCTATTCTTTTTTCCTTGATTCATTCCTCCCTTCTTTCCTTCCTTCCTTCCTTCTTTCTTTCCTTGCAGCTGAGGATGGAATTTAGGACAGTGAGCATGCCAAGTAGGTCCCCCCACTCCGCGTCACTCTGGAACTCACAGTTCAGAGAAGGTCTCTCTCTCCTAAGCATGTTAATTCTCTTTAAGCTAATGGTATGATAGACTGAAGAAGGAAGGGAATTCTAGGAATGAAACCAGGTGCCACAGAGGGAGAGGCCCACACCAGTGGAATTTCTTAAGGCCGAATTATGTCTTGTCATAGTGTATTTTCAAACTATCCCAAAGTCAATTTCAAAGAAGTCAGAAAAGTATTTGATCTTGTAAATATCATAGTATTCTTTTCAGAAAAAAAGGAGATATAGACCACTGGAAAACATGGAAATGTATACTGTATTGATATGTGGCTTCAATAAATTCTAAACAAAAAGTAGTGTTTTTATTTTAGTCAAGTATTCTGCATCATATACCTGATTTTGCTGATCAGAAAGTGAAATGATGAGAAAGGCAAAGCCCTGTGTCCATCAGCTCAGCAACCTGAGCTCCAGGACGACAAGGACCAAAGATGAGTTTTCTTCAGAAGAGCCAGGACCTTGTAAATGAATGGTTATTATTGTTTCAAAAGAGAAAATGCCAAAACTACATTGAAAACCAAATACTTAATTATATATAGGATTAAATATGAACCTTGGAAACATAAATTGACAATTACAATTCATTTTGCACTTTAACTAAATCTACCCAGTTCCACACTACATTCAGTGTTTGTAAGAAAGACACTCTGGCTGAAATACTAAAGAGTGCAAATAATTGAAAGTCATAGTTTATGTAATTATCTTGAGTCAGAGTGGTCCTGTTGCTCTGTTCACAGCTGAGGAAAAGGCCCAACTTAGTACTGAAATGAAGCGTTATCACTGCCTCACTTACTCATTCTTGGATCTGGTCGAGTGATTATGTCAACACTGACATCAGTGAAAAACATTTGACATCTGGCCTGGAAAATCAGACAGTCGACCACAGAGACTTTGATTAAAAAACTTGGTGCAATTTTCTCCAATCAGTAGGTTGGCCTATTCTTTTGTCAGAGTGAAGGTTGCTCTCACCACCTCCAAATTTATAAGACGGCTTTAAACAAACAAGCACAGAAGTCCTACCTGGAAATGTCCCTGAAGGAACACCTGCCGAGGGACTGGGTGATTATTGAACTGGTGATTTGATTTGGTCGGTGTGAAATAAGGCTGGGATCCTCTGTGGAGTGTTTTATTCCAGGTATAAGTAAGCATTAGGTGTGTGTTTAGCCTTCCTCTCAGGAAGCATCTGGAGCAAATCCTACATCTGCCATTCCTACTTGCTGGAGAAAGAAAGGAGGAGAAACAAAAATGACAGTCCTTTCCCATCGTCTGTGTGTCAGAGACTAGACGGAAGTCAGAAATCATGCCAGCCACCAAGGTTCTGTATGTTTAACCTCCTATACAGCAGAGCCATTCCCATTACTGAGAAGAATGAACCATCGGGGATGCAACACTAGAGATCCAGAAATGAACTGCACTGCAGTATCACCGTGAATTAAAGCCTCCATCAGAGACAGTGGTTCCTGGCAGGAGAGAGCAAGGGCTTTGATGAAGCCGAGCAAAGAACTCTCCATAAATGAGAAGCCAGCTGCCTTTCTCTTTCAAGACAATTTGTATGATGAAATGTGATAATTAACTTATGTCCGACAAACTAAATCCAATGTATCTGTTTTCAGGTCAGAGGGTATGACTGTCATCTCCTGGAATATGCTACCCCATCTCCTAGTTCCTTGACAAGGACACAGTCCAAGCTAATGTCATGTCACAGTAAATTTGCTTATCTCTTAAGAACAATGAGGCGTGCTGGAAAATGTGTGTGTACTATCAAAACATTCATAATAAAAATCCTAATAAAATTAACAAGTTATAATAAAAGGAAGTCATTGTCATCAATCAGTCTTGAAATTGCCTTCAGTAATGGATGATGCATTGTTTGTGTGTGTGTGTGTGTGTGTGTGTGCACGTGTACGTGTCTATGTTTGTGTGCATGTCTATGTGTGTGTGTGTCCTTGGCCTATGAGCACCCACTTTATTTTCCAGGTTCGGTTTTTAGGAAAGAAGGTACTACGATAAAGTTAAAAGAAAAAATAAAAGGAAGAACAAACACAATCTCATAACTCTTCTCCATTTTACAACTTTATCTTACACGTTTTATCAAACGTCATTGAACTATTATACCCTAGAGAATATAAAATCTACCTGATGATTAGACACACACACACACACAAAAAAAAGCATTTTCTCTTTGATACTACCTGAAATAGCAAAGTTAAAAAAAAAACACACAAAAACATACAAGGTGAGAAAAGGAAACACTTGGATCATTTTTCAAAATGTCAATGTTTTATTTAAACCTGCCTGGGGCTGATCTTTGCACTCAATCGTGCACATGGCATGGTGCCGGAATTACAACTCTCAGACGGGAAGAAAGAAGCACAGGGCACATTTTGCATCACAAGTTGTGACCGTTTCTTGATACATACTTACAACAGTCATTTATTGGTCCATTGGCCTACGTCCTCGTGAAATCAGATTGCATTTTTTTGCGAATCAGGCAGAGAAATAAAAAGATAAATAAAAAGACCAGCTCTCAGCGGTGGGTGTCTATTCAGAAGTATTTTCATTATGTGATTGCCACCAGAAGAATTCTTCTGGAAAAAGTGATTTGTTTCATGAAAAAAAATGCATCAAGAGGAAATTGATATTTAGTTACTCATATCAACCATGCTTATAAAAATGAGACTATGTATTTTATCAATGAAAGACATTATTTTATTAGTCTTTCTTGATGTATTTAGTTGTAAAGGACCTACCATAGGATGCTTAATTTGCTTTCACAATCTTTTCTGTTAAATTCAAAATTTATTGCTGATAAATTATTTAACCCATCCCCTTTTTATTATACAATTTTGGGTTAACATATTACAGTTATGATTATTTCATAAGAATAGTAAAATGTTTTATGACATCTTGGAGAAGCAGTTACACTGTATTTTCAGAGGTAAATAGCTATCAAAGCAAGCTAGAAGTTTAAAAATGTCTTAATTCATGGACTTTGGTGAGCAATCTGTGGAAACAGACCAGTTTCAGAAACAGAAAATGAGAAATGATCGTGTTGGATACTGCACTCTTGTCTGTGTTTAAGTGGAGCTGCTTAGAAACATGTGAGCTGATAGGCACAGGCCAAACTTTCCCTTTTGCATCATACCTTTTTCATGATCTGTAAACAATCGTGTCACTTACAAAGCTACAGTGTGTTAATAGACTGAAACCTGTTCTTCCCTCCCTAAAACTGTTCAGGTACCAAGGTGACTTTTTAATAAAGCGGTGGAAGTTTAAAATAACGTATGTGCAGGAAATATATTCCCCAGATATAAAGATCTTCACTTTGTTTTTAACTGTGTCCAAAGTCTTAGAATAGAATCTGGTCCTTATTAAATTTATTCAGTTGGATAATGAATTATTAAAAAGATGGCAATACTACGTAAAATCAGATGTTTGGGATGCTACTGACCTGTCATTTGAAGGTGCCTGTGTAAAAGGAGCGGGGGGGGGGGAGAGGAGTAGGGGGGTGCTTCCCATAGCCCAGCTCCCTGGCTAGTTTACACCTGAAATAATTACATGGAAACTGTATTTATTTAAACACTGCCTGGCCCATCATATCTAGTCTTTTCTTGGCTAGCTCTCACATCTTAATTAACCCATTTCTGATAATCCTGTATGTCACCACAAGGTCATGGCTTACCAGGAAGATTCTAACCCATGTCCATCTCGGGCCGGAGCTTCATGGCGTCTGCCTGACTCTGCTTTCTTCCTCCCAGAATTCTGTTCTGTCTACTCCACCCACCTAAGGGCTGGCCTATCAAAAGGCCAAGGCAGCTTCTTTATTTAACCAATGAAAGTAACACATAGACAGAAGACCCTCCAACATCATGCCTGTGTACAGTGTCTTGGTTCCTTGGAAGCAAGGGAGCCCATGACTTCTCAGTGAGAACTCCAGGCTATATCAACAAAAAACAAAACTCTTGAAGAACCTAACAATATGGAAATGATCGAATGTTGAGTTGTGGGAAAGACAGTGAGGGTTTAGAGAAAGGCAATTTCTAATTTTGTTACAACTGGGGAAATCATGCAAATGAATATCTAGGATCTAACAAGGATCAGATAATGTTGGCAAAGAGTGCACACACACACACAAACATACAAATGCATGCACACACATGTGCCTGCACACATTACTCTAAGTTTAACACTGCCCTGAATGCTGCTTGAGGAGCACAGGAAGACCTTACTGAGAGGTTCACATTTGGGACAGAGGGACAAGAAGAGCACATGGAGCAAAGGGTCAAGTAATTGACATGACACATCCCTTCAAACAGAGAAACTGGTAAATACTTCAGAAAAGTGTAGTTGCCTGAAATGAAGACTTGGCAAATTTTAACTATTGTTTCTGCTAACATAATCCTAAAATATTATAACTTCAAAATAATGTAGCAAGCATTATTTTGAACAACAACATGAGCATAAAAATGTGGAAGACTGCTATGTGAGGTTTAGTGTGTAAACCCAGGGTCCTTCCTTCAACCTAGCTGCCCAGCCATGTGGCGTTCATATTCTTTTAAGAGCTGCTTAGACATGCTTTTGTGACCGTGTTTCAGATCGTAGGACAGAAGAAGACATAAAGTCAGGTTCCAACATCCTATACAATATTCTTTGCATTCATCATAACTTCTTATCACTGCCAAGCAAAACCACTTCTGCTACTGCACACGGTCCCTCCAGGACTTGAACAAAGCCTTGGAACTTTAATGTCACTGTGAAGTGAGAGAACTGGAAACTTGACCTCTTGAATCACCTTTGTATTCTCATATACATCTCTCCTTTCACAACCCCTACTCCAGGGATGTGAAAGTGAGACCTACGTAATTAGAATCTCTCTGGGTGAAAGGATGCTACTAAATGCCTATATGAAGATAATGTGTTAATTGGTAGTCCCCTGCTTGTTTTCTTACTCAAGTTTCTTCACAGCTAAGACAGCAATTCATGATGAGCTGTAGTCAAGGGAATATGACAAAAAAAGAGACACAGAAATCTCTCTCATGGCATGTTCCATGTTTACAGGTTGCAGCTGATTAATGAAACCATATTACAGTGGTGATCCTACAGGCATCAGCCTAGTTCCTCTGTGGAAACTCCCATCATGCCTATCTTGTCTCTCGTGAGGAAAATAGACAGTTAAATTCTGACTTAAGGACATTAATTATTGGAATGATATTTTCATCAGCATGATACAATATGATTCATGAGCACTGGGCTGGGCTTTCCATGTAGAAAATTGAAACTGGAGTTGATTTGTCTTCTACCTGAAATAGCGTCAGGAATGAAAAGAACCAGGAACTTTTCTAAGAACGTTGGTCACCTTTTTCTATCAGATACTATGTCTAAACCTTTGAGAAGAGCTGGACCACTGTGAAGGTAGTTTTGGCCTAGTTCATAGAACTTAAGAGAATCGCTTCTAAGAACTGGCACATCATAGAACAACCTCTTGGTATCTTTCTATGTATCTCTTTCATTTGTTTAATGAGATATTATCCCAATGAAGAGAGAAAAACAAACTAAAATAATTTTATGATTTCTTCTAAAGTCACAAGCTTATTTGAGTTGCCTATAAAAAGGCAAATTGATGATACTTTTATGTTATGGAGGGAAAAAAGTATTGATAAAATCAAATATCAATACTCCATCAATAGTATTCTCATATAGACACTCTATTGGTGTTATCTTATACTGGTTATTTTTGTGTGTTAATTTGACACAAGCTATAGTCATCAGAGAGGAAGGAGCTTCAGTTGAGGAAATGCCTTGATAAGATCCAGCTATAGGAATTTTTCTCAATTAGTGATTGATGCGGGATGATCCAGCCCATCGTGGGAGGTGCCATCCCTGCGCTGGTGGTCCTAGGTTCTATAAGAAAGCAGGCTGAGCAAGCCAGGGGATGAGGTGTGGCAAACTGCTTTGGGATCCTGATGTTTGGCTTCCCCAACATGGACTGGGTCTTGAACTGTGAGCTAAAATAACATGTTGTTTCTTAACTTCCTTTTGCCAGAATATTTTACCACAGCGATGGAGCATGGAGCGGGGAAGGACTAAGACTGACTCCATGATAAAACAAATCAGAAGCTCTTTGAGCTAGGATACAATATTTCATGTATCAATAAGCCTCTTGGGTAGCTTCAGCTAAAGTTTAAAAACTAAAGAATTGCACTCTACTTTCTGTCTAACAGGGATGTGTTTAATGTTCATAAGAAAGTCATATTTATAAACCACCAAAATGATTTAACTAGTTGGTTCAAAGCTAAAGAAATTCAATAAATATCAATGGCTTACATCCTTATGATATTGAAAAGCAAGAAAACATCAGAAACCAAACACAGTTTACTCTTTCCTGTATCATTTTATACACTTATTTCATAGGACTCAAAGCACTTTTCTAAGAGCAAACAAATTTGTCACCTGTAACATCTGGAAAAGCAAAATGTACATTACCTGATTGATTCAGCTTTGACAGTCAGGTCATGAATGAAAACGTTAGCACGAATAAGCAGAAAATAAATTCTCAATTGACTTGGTTGCTTAGATACTTACAATTTTGATAATTCTGCATGGTAAGAGATGGAAGGGAGGGGCAGACTAACTTAATGAATTTAACTATTAGAAAAACTGGCAAGATGAGGTGTGAGATAACGTCTCTCGATGCAAAATTTAAATTTCATCTTCCTTGTTGAGCATGCATGCTGCTGCCCTTCAATCAAAATAACTGTCTGGGCAGCGCACTGAAAAGAACCTATATTAACATAGGGAATTTTGTGCTGCAAACGTGGGTTTGGAGCAGCCACTGCGGTGTTTCAGAAAATACGAGGGAGGAAACCAGAGCACAGTTTTAGTGGGAACTTGAACTGTCTATTAGGATTGTGCTTACTGATGTGAGAGGCCTGGAAGAACTATGTGAGATATCACGTTGAAACAGGAAACAGATGGTGCTTAACTGGGGATGCAGGTGAGGAAGTGGCAGCTTCCTCGTTTGGCTGAGAGATGCTCGGCAGGAACAGCAGCCACCAGCTTGTTCTTCGGTCCAAGGCTGAGAAAACAGGTTGGTGTATTGTTGCCATCATGTCTCATAGGTGCTAATTCACTTACATAGACTCCAGCATCATACCGAGACTAGAACCCGACTGAGTTTTCATGACTGTTTTATTCCTATTATTTCAGTTACTTCTGATTATTAAAGCTCTCATTTCTGGTGATAATACAGAGCACACTGGCTTTAAGGAAAGACAGCACAAATGTTAACCATTTGCACGTCGGGTTAATGCTAGAACAAACTAAAATAATTTACAGAATGTACTAAAATTGTATTGCAAGAAAATTTATGGAGGGTAGTCACACAATAATAAAAAGGCGAAGATTAATTAACATAAAAATTCTAGCTGTCATATTTCTCTAAGTAGAAATAATTGTAATGCAATTTTGTTTCACTGAGTGAACCTCCAACTAGTTCTATATGAAAGTGAAAGGCTATGAAAGGCACCTCTAGCCTAGGAGGAAGACAGGATGTGATGTCACCAAGCTTAGAATTAGAACCATTGAATTGTTACAAAAGTGTACACTCATTTTGATTTGCATTTCTGTGATGGCTAAGGATGTTGAGCAATTCCTTTAGTGACTTTCAGCCATTTGAGATTCTTTGGTTGAGAATTCTCTGCTTAGATCTATACCCTATTTTTAAATATGGATTATTTGGTATTTTGAGTCTAGGTTCTAGAGTTCTTTATATATTTTGGAGATTAGTCCTCTGTCTGATGTGGAGTTGGTGAAGATCTTTTCCCACTCAGTAGGCTGCCATTTTGACTTATTAACTGTGTCCTTTGCCTTAAAAAACTTCTTAGTTTCAGAAGGTCCTATTTATTCATTTTTCCTCTCAGTGTTTGTACTACTGGTGATATATTTAGGAAGTCGTCTCTTGTGCCCATGAGTTCAACTGTACTTCCCACTTTCTCTTATATGACGTTCAGTGTGTCTGGACTTATGCTGAGGTCTTTGATCCATTTGAACTTGAGTTTTTGCTTGGGGATACATACGGATCTATTTTCATTCTTCTACATGTTGAAATACAGTTATACCAGAACCATTTGTTGACGATGCTTTCTTTTTTCCATTTTATTTATTTTTTATTTTTTTATTGAAAAAAAAAATTCCGCCTCCTCCCCGCCTCCCATTTCCCTCCCCCTCCTCCCGCCCCTCTCCCCTTCCCCCCACTCCTCTTCTCTTCCCTCTCCAGCCCCAAGAGCAGTCAGGGTTCCCTGCCCTGTGGAAAGTCCAAGGTCCTCCCCACTCCATCCAGGTTTAGGAAGGTGAACATCCAAACTGTCTAGGCTCCCACAAAGCCAGAACATGAAGTAGGATCAAAACCCCGTGCCATTGTCCTTGGCCTCTCATCAGCTCTCATTGTCCACCATGTTTCTTCATCAAAATTCAGGTGTTCATAGGTGTATGGATTAATATCAGGATCTTCAATTGGATTCCTGTTTTAATGCCAGTACCAAGCTGTTTTCATTACTGTAACTCTATAATAGAGCTTGATGTCAGGGATGGTGATGCCTCCAGAAGTTCCTTTATTGTACATGATTGTTTTGGTTGTCCTGGGTTGTTTTTTTTTTTTTTTTTTTTTTTCATATGAAGTTGAGTAATGTTCTTTTGAGATCTGTTAAGAATTGTGTTGGAATTTGGATTGGGATTGCATAGAATCTGTGATTGCTTTTGATAAGATTGTCATTTTTATTATGGTGATCCCACCCTCCAAGAGCATGGGAGATCTTTCAATTTTTTGACATCTTCAATTTCTTTCTTCAAAGATAAAGTTTTTTTTTTTTTTATATAGATCTTTCACTTCTTTGGGTAGTGTTACCCCAAGATATTTTATGTTATTTGTGGCTATTGTAAATGGTGATATTTCTTTGTTTTTTTTTTCAGTCCCTTTATCATTTGTATATAGGAGGGCTACTGATTTTTTTTTGAGTTGGTCCACCAGGTCCCACATCCATTTAGTCCCAAATAAACACACAGAGGCCTACATTAATTATAAACTGATTGGCCTATAAGTTCAGGCTTCCTATTAACTCTTATAACTTATATTAGCCCATAATATTTGTCTGTGTTAGCCATGTGGCTTGGTACTTTTTTCATGGTACCTCTTTGTCTGAATGACTCTTTCCTCTTCCCCAAATTCTCCTGTTATGGTTGCTTTGCCTCTACTCCCTGCCTGGTCACACCACCTATACTTCCTGCCTGACTACTGGCCAATCAGCATTTTATTAAAATACAAGTGACAGGATAAAAGACCATTGTCCCACAGCAGGCAGTTGGCTAGTTGTATATTGCTTTTATTGTGTTTAGGTGTGTTCCTTGTACCCCTGATCTCTGCAAAACTTTTATCATAAAGGTGTGTTAGATTTTGTCAAAGGCTTTTTCAGCATCTTGTGAGATTATCATATGGTTTTTTCTTTAAGTTTATTTATGTGGTGGATTACATTGATAGATTTTCATATGTTGAACAATCCCTGTATCTCTGGGCTGAAGCTGACTTAATCATGGTAGATGATTTTTTGATGTGTTATTGGATTCAGTTTGCCACTATTTTATTAAGTATTTTTGCATCCATGTCATGAGAGAGATTGGTCTGTTTTACCTTTGAGCATTTTTTTTTACCTTTCTTTCATTCTGTATCTCCTACTTTGCTACTTCCTCCATGTCTGTCTGGCTGACCCCTGGCATCTTCCTGTCATCTCCTTTTCTTTCTTCCTTTTGGAGCCTAATTTTTTTTCTCCTGCTCGCTCTCCCTGCCCAAAAGCTCTGCCTATAATTCCTATCTTACTGTTGACTGTTCATTTTTTTATTAAATCAATCAGGTGCCGTAGGCAGACAAGGTAAAACAGCAACAAATCATTACATAATTAAACAAATGCAACACATCATTACATAATTAAACAAATGCAACACATCTTTGCATAGTTACGCAAATGCAACACATCTTTGCATAGTTAAACAAATGCAACGCATCTTTGCATAGTTAAACAAATATTCCCGAACACTTATATTCTCACCCTATATTCTAAAACATATCTCTTAATATAACTGTTACTTTATGGAGTAGTAGTAAAAACTGCAACAATTAGTATTTATGATATTTATCTATAATGATGTACATCATATATACAAAGATGCCAAATGCCAAAGCCTTCCACAAAGTGTTAAAGCATTTTGAAAATAAGATATTGAACTTTGAATTATCCAGAACATCCAAAAATGAAAGTTCTAGGTTACATCAGTTTCTAGTTTTAAAAAAAATGTCTTTTTGAACTTTTAACTTTGTGAATCCTGAAATAAATCAATTTAATCTCCTGTTATCTCTAAAGAAAAGAATTTCAAGATTAAGGGCATCCTCTGCCTCCTTAAGAGAAAGTACAAATACAGATAGCATGAGTCACAACACTAGGCTGAGATCACTCAGTGGGCAAAGTGCATGAGGATACCAGTTTTAACTCCAGAACCCCTGTTGAATTAGAGCTCCAATGAGATCTTTGGGGTTTACTGCCTAACTAGCCTAGTTTAATTCAGAAAGATGGGTTAGATTCTCTATTCTCAATAAAACAAAGTAGATGACATGACTCTTGAGAGGAACAACACTTGAAGATTACCTCCAGCCTCTGGCATGTAAATGCACTCCCATGCATACACAAATAAACACCCCTCCCCAATACACACACACACACACACACACACACACACACACACACTATACAAGGAAATTTGCAGTTAAATTTCCTGGGTGTAGATCCAGAAACTTCAACTTTTGTTTATATGCACCACTTAGCCCAAGTGATTTGGGGATGACATAGTTAAATTGTGGATGTATTTGTCTATATATAAGTAGATTTGATAACATTGTATTTTGCTGTGCTGAAAGAAACTGAGTAATATTTTGTTATTCACTTTGGGTTACCCACATAGTGATGGCAGGAACAACTACTATTAGTTACAGCCCATGAATATACATAAGACATTGGAATTAAGTATTCATTTATATTTTGCCAAAAATTCTTTGGACAAACCCCGAAGTAAAACAATCTCTCATAAAGATATAAAAATATCATTTGGTTATGCCCTGTTCATGAACATATGTTTTAGCTAGAGGTTTTGGATCTTGCCTCTTTTGAGGGAATACTAATGATTTTCTTTATTTTCTAGATGTCAGGATGAGAGAACCTCACAAACAATCCACTCACTTTAAGCTCTTAGTATTAATCACTGCGTTCATGTAATAAATGGCTCTTACATAGCTAAGCTGTGGCAGGGAGTTGGAAGACCCATGCTTCCAATCAGTCTGTTCTCTTCTCACCCTTGAACCCTTTGCTGAACTAACTCCCTGATCCTTCCCAAGAGAGTGCAACACTCTTCCCATCTTCCTCTTCCATGACTCATCACCGCTCTTTGATGCTCAGCTGAGTCACACACATCTTTCGTGGTCTCTGCAGGAAAATACATCCATAGCCCCTCCTCTCCTTTGTAGAAAGCACTGCACACTAGATGCTGAATTGTCTTGCCTCTCTCTAATCTCTGTGTTTTAATGACTCCAAGACCAGTGCATCCTTCTTTATCATAAGATACTTGAACCATCTGGTTAAAGATTAACATATGGGGTACAAACAAGAACAGGAAGATCACTGTATGGTTTCTAAGATGTGTGCAACAAAGACTCAGAAAGTACACTTTTCTGTTCCCTTGGGATGACACTAAGACTCCTTAAGGAGTGTGTTTGTATTGAATAGTGCACTAGAATCTGGAGGCTTCATGACTCAACGTCATAAGGCTGACTCTCAGCAGTCCTAATGCCGATATCAGACTGGGACATCAAATAAATAGCCTACTGCCAGCTCAGGTATGGCTGTTTTTAAAGAATTAATACCTCGGCTATCTCTTCGATGATTCATAAGGTATCATTAAGGATGATCATCCCTGCTCTTCAAAAAGCACTCCACAAAGACTTTGATCCACAAATGAAGAAATTCAAGATTGCATTCCAGAGTTGACCCATTTTCAGTCTCCTGCTATCTGTTGAAGAGATTAGATTACAGAAATACCTGTTTCTAACATTAGAAACCATGTAGAAATTAGACTTAAAGAAGATACACCTGCTATATGAATGTGATGATTACACTTACCAGTGTAATAGTCCATCACACTTGCTCTCATGTTTGCCTTCTTAGAAATCTTGTTTGTGCTTTTTCAAAATTTAATTACAAAAAAAAGATGTACTAAGGAAATTAAAATAGAACATTTCTCAACTATATTAGAATTGATCATTGTTTACCCTGATTAGCAGGGACGTCAATGTACAAAAAGCTCTACTGAATGAATGCTAATGTGCTAAACCACAAATCTGTAAATAAATAAGTAGATTTAAGATATCCAAATCAATCTATCTGACTGTGACGTTCAAACACAGCAAATTGCAGAAAACAACCAGACATTAAAGTAATAACATGGACCCTACCTTTGTCCCCAAATATGCTACGAAGTTAATATGAACACAAAGCACTATACCCAGCAAGTCTCTGCGTGTTGAAACACACTGTATTTTGAAATCTAAGTATTCAGCAGTGATGAATGTCATTAAATGCAGTCACAAGGATGGCCCTCATACCTATACTTCAAAACCCTGCCAGGAAATGTATTCCCCAAATTGTCAATTGTCATAAACAATCTATCTGGCTTCATTGTCTGCTGGTAAACATTTTCCATCAGTCCTTTTGAAGCAAACACTATTGACACACTTCCAGATAGTAAAAGATAGCCTAAAATAACGTCTCCTAACCTCTTCCTCAAGGTCTCTGTTCACAATAAAACGTAACTTTTAAAATTCTTGTAAAATCATCATATCACTGGAAATATTAACTCAGCTAGAAGCTTCTCATTTTAAAAAAATCAGTACATATTAAGAAAATTCAATTTTTCAAATATTTTCATCATTTTACATTCTATTTTTTGCAATGAAAACCACTAAAATTTATCAATTCTGTGTAACAATCAGTTCAAAAAGAATACTTTATCAAGTAGCATTTAAAAAATGATCTTAATTCTTAAAGATCATATCAGTGTTTCCAATCTACCTCAGCACAGGGTCTCTGCAGACAACTGATCTAAAAATTCATAGGGCCTCTGGTCTCCAGCCTCCGTTTGTCAGTCAATTTACTGACTTAGTATTAACCACAAGCTTTGTGGCCAATGTTTACTATGTCAGGGTATTTACTGGTTTAAACTAAGTTGTCAATGTGATAACAACCTTATGTCATTAATATTGCCTTACCATACCTCCAAAATATATTTTAATACATTATCTTTCCTTTACTGAAAACAAAACATAGTATAAAGTTAGTGTAACATAAAATCAACAAAATCCTCATCCTATTCATTTTATGAAAACACTGTGTGGGCTGAACAATAGATCCATTCTACTAGTATAAAAACTACTCTGTACTATGATAGAAAATTGGGGGATATTCAGGCAAAGGGACGGCATGAATGTACACAATTTTCTCTGCTGTAGAGGGCAGCTGTCAGCTGGACCTGTGGTTTGTTGTTCATCACTGAATGACTTGGAGAGAAATCTAACTCTTTAGTTACCATTGTGTGTGTGACAGTCTTAAATTCTAATAGTGGTTTTAAATATACATAAGGACATTCAACAAAAGTCTTAACGAGAAATGGAACATAACAAATCTGCCCATGGGGAATGAAAACTCTTACATCAACAATTTTAACAGTGCAATCAAGTTCTCTCCAGATCAGCATCTGTACCAACATCCAGTGGAACTGTGGGAACCTTTGCCTGCTTTACTCATTCATGATGTCAGGAAGCTTTGGGATGCTGGTCCTGGTCATTTCCAGGCGTGTTCAATTCAGAGAGCCTCATTTTAACTGTTCCTCAAGGTGATGACAGCCCAGCGATCTTTGCGAGCAGAGGCAAAAAGGGTATGCGCGTGTTCACATTCATGTACATGCATGTGCACACGTGTGAAGAGGTCACATGCTGCCCGACACCTTCCTCTAGCTCTCCATACACTATTGAACCTAGAGTTCACCGTCTAGTAGCCTGACCGACCAATAAGCCCCAGGGATCTTCCTGTCTCTGCTTCCCAAGTACTAGATTTAAAGATGTACCAACACACCTGTACACTTAGGAGGAGACTGGGGTCAGAGATTAGTTCCTCATATGCTTGCACAGCAAGTCCTTTATCAAACTTTCTTTTCATTTATTCTTTGTGTCTTGCACGTCATGCATCTCCATCCCATTCATCTCCCATCCCTTTGTATCCATCGTCTGCCCTTGCACCTTCCCCTCTAGAATAAAAGAAAATAAAATTTAAAAGAAAGAAAAAAGGAAAAAGAAAAAATCTCATTGCAGTGTAGTTAGTCATGCAACAAACCCTTTTATCCATATATCTGTACATGCAAGTTTTCCTTTGCAAAGAGGTTTTAGGCCTCTGGTTTCTGCTACTTTATCATGGCTTGGCCCTCTCTGGGAATCCTCTTGGATATCCTGTTGTTGGCCTATATTTTAGAGATGCTGTAGCTTTCAGTCGACAGGACCTGCCCTTCTAGGTGCTTCAGCAGATCATAGTTGGGGTAGACTTGGAGGTATGCCAACTCATGGCAGGGTTGGTCAGTCTGCCATCTGTCCCCCATCCTCACCACCAGGGTGAGCTCTCCAGCATTGCCCTTGCTTGTTCGCCCCTCACAGTGTTGTGCAAGAGGTGGGTCCAGCTCTCCTGCGTTCACATCCTCAGGGTCAGCTCTTGCATATCTACATCTTTAGGGCCAGCTCTACTGTGTTGCCCAGGCAAAGTACTGGGGCCACTCTCCTGGGTGCTGCAGTTGGTAAGGGGGAATGTCTGCTCGGCCATCTATTGGTGGTGGTTGAGGGTTGAGGCGTAAAAGGGGGGGGCAGAATGTCTCCCCCACCCACACCTCTGCGTGACAGACAAGTAGTGAGGACAGCTCTCCCACACTCTCAGCTTTGTGGCCGGCCCACCCACACCTCCACCAACAGGGTTGGGTCTATGGTGCTACCCAGGCAACATGCAGAACCTGCTCTCCTGAGTGCTGCAGCTGGTTGGCAGCAGGGGCAGCTTTCCCGGCTCTTCTGACCTCAGGGCCTGACCTCCTACCTGCCTCAGGAGTTTAAGGACAGAGCGGGGAGGGCATCTCACCCGTCCATGCTGCCATAAGGCAGATGACAGGTGGGTGAGGCCAGATGGGACACATTCATGCTCCCACTGAGGGCGGGGGAGTAAGCAGCTCACCTATGCAACCTCAATAAATCAACTCTGCTGTGCTGCCCAGATGAGGTGCCGAGCCTGCTCGCCAGAGTGTTGTAGCTGGTAAGGGGAAGGTCAGCTTCCTCGCCAGCTGGAGGCATTATGGGCAGGAGGGAAAGAAATGTAGGTACTAATTTACTAATTTAGGTACTAATTTAGGTACTAATGTAGATACTAATGTCGGTACTAATTTCACTTGCTAGATATGTAATCTAGAACATTTCCTTAACACATTGGTATTTAGTTTCCATAATTGAAAAATTAGGAGGGTAAAATGACACCTTTAAAGAATCTCTATTCCACTTATCTTAAAACCTAGGAATTACTCAAAGTTTTACTATCGTGTTCCAATTCCACATACTGTGTAGCGAATGTTTAGCGTGTTTATTATGACTTCATTGCATCATAAGACTCTGCCCAGCAGTCAGAGTGGCAGGGTAACATCATGAACATTCGGGAGAAATTGAGATTATAATGGCAAGAAACACATTAAGCTCATTCTAACCTTCGGGATCCCCTGAAAAGAACAGAAGCAAAATCTATTTCAATACTAAGTATTGGTGTTAAGCACTGTGACCTGGACACCAGTAGAAGGATGAGATAACCCAGGGTTTGGGGGTTGATTTGCATGGAGTGGAAGGCTTACTAAGGAGGTGATAGGAAGATAAGTAAGACCAGAAAATGAGAGGACTCTGGACAGATTCACATTCGAGGTCAGGGCTGGGGGAAATGACAAAAGACACATTGCTTGGGAGTGAGTAGGGAAGATGGGTGTCAGTAAGGGTTAGAATCTTAGGGATTCATTTTACATTCATGTGGGATAAAGCGTAAGTGCTAATATTGTTTGAAGGCCATTTAGGTACCTACAACATCGAGCAACTACTTATATTAAAACTAAATCTATGTCGATCGATAAAGAATGAAAACAGTGCCTATGATAGTTCTTTCATAATTCTAAGAAAATGGATTTGTGATGTCACCTAACTCTTTTTGGATCACTGCTGTCAGAGCATAAGTAACTGTTTATGGTCACATTCAGAACCTCTTAAGTATGAGTTCTGGTAATCAATCCTCAGAATAGAGCAGACAACCAGAAACCCAGTCAAGGATGACACTATGCTTTTAAAACCAATTATGGTTGAATCCAGTGTGCACGTTTTCATTGATGCATTTTTTGGAAATAAAATACCAACACTTCAAAAACAACTTTGCTAGATAACCATGACCTCATCATTAGCATATGGAGGATAGTTACTCTGCACCCCAATACATTCAAGAAAACTAACAGAAAGAAATGCAGAGTTTGAAGTTGGCTCTGTTTTTATTTAAGTATCATCTATTAAGCCTTTGTGCTGATCCCTCAGAATATGAACAAAGGAACAGGAATCATTCATTCTCAGTCAGTACTCGTGAGTTGACCATAGTTGATAGCATGCAAAATTTCTGTGCAATATGCCTCACTTTACTTAACGGGGAAAGGTTCCTCCAAATTTATTTCTCGAGGGTACCCACCACACTGTAGATTTTGTAATGAATATTTGCTTTGGAAAATAGTAATGGTCGGTTTTTATATAAATTATCTCCCCACTCCTATCCCTGAGCCTTATTTGATTTGAAATAGTTGGAAGTAAGGTTCATCTTCGATCTAGGAAAATAAAACCAGAAACTATTTTCACTATACTTTATATTCACTTTTGTTTTTCCTAGAAATGAGAAATGAACCCTTGAGCTGTCGTCTGTTCTACTCCCAGCCTTTATGACCAGCCTTCAATCACCCATCTACCTCGGCATTCTAAACCCTGTATCCAGATACTACAGACTGTTGACTGCCCTTCAGAGAGCTGAAAATAAAGACACTGACATTCTGTAGAAAAAAAATTTTTTTACCACATCTGTGGCCTATGTCGTGATGGGGGTAATGAGGAACTCATAAGCAATACCCCATCAAATTATTAGTGAACTGAATAATCTTTGAACTTGGAATTGTATTAATAGACAGTGATTAGACATGTCAGCTAAGAGTCTGCAGAAACATCTACACAAAATAAAACAATTACCTTTTGTAGGGTTTCTGAAAAAAGAAAGGAGGAATGGTTAAACACTTATTTCTGATGTTTAAGTAAAATTCACTCAAAAGAAACCATTGCACAAATATTGTAAATTTACTTATCAATCAATAAATAACAACCCAAGTCTCTAACACAGACCAAAAGCTCCAGTGTCCTTTGCTCAAAACCTGCAAGAAAGCAAATCCATCGAGAAAAAAGGTAAAAATATCACAGGGAAGACTGGCGATATCTCCCAGGCATCTACAAGGTGTCTAGAAGTGAATGTCATTTTCTCACCAATAATCTGCACTTTAATCTTACATGAAACAATTTTTCACAAAAAAAGTCTCTGTTCTCTTGTGTTTGGTAGAGAAAAAGAATTAGAAATGGGCCCAATTTCTTCAGAAAAGGCGGTTGCTTCAGCTTTCATTTGGCCTTTCTCATAACCCCCCATACAAGAAGACAGATAATAAATATAATGATTTATCCAGGGAAAAAAAAGAGCACTGAGGATAATGGCCCCAACAGTGCTGTCTTTTATTATGTTACCATAGTAAATAATAGCAGCGCCATTCACACCGCCACACTGAGGTGGGAGCGGTGATTCCATTATAATCCCTGCTTTTCAGAAGTTTATAACTCAGTCCTGACAATATACTCCAGACTGAAACTAGCTTTTTATTTTTATTTGTTTATTTTTAGTGGAAGGCTGGTTTTCCCTGATTGCCACACTACGAGTAGATAATCAGATGGGAGGTAAACAGCATTGCAACATTTTTTCTGTCAGTATTTTGCATATGAATCTTTACAACTTCTAAAATACACACATGCATGCACACGCATGCATGCACACAAAAGGTCTGCATACACGGTCAGTTTGTATTTAAAAACACTGGAGATCATTCAGTTCATTAAGGGCTGATTAACTGGGGGAACATCCACTGACTCATTGCAAAATAGCAGAGAAACACATATTGACAAGTTTTAGAGTGATTTTTTTTTTTTTTTTTTAGTTTTCTATACTAGATGTTTACTTGATTAAGGTAGAATTTCATTTGAAAATAGAAACGAGAGTCAGTGAAAGGTGGACCAATCACCTTCAAGAAAATACATTATGAAACACACAGCTAAAATCTTGGTGTGTCAGAAAGGAAAGCCAGCAGCTTTTCCCTCTGTGTTTCATTTATACTTTAATATGAGGAATGAAATTTCATTTATGTTCCAATTTGCTTGTCTTAATTTTTTTACTGTCTGTGTAATTTACTTAGTGTACTCTTTTTGCTTCAGAAAAAAAATCATTAATGTAAGAAAAGGAACTTAAGATGGCAATTAAAAAATTGTGATGAGCAAATCGTCTGTATCGGTATGCTGTCTATGACACCCTCCAGTACTGTGAACGTTAACCAGTTAGGAGAGATTTTCCAGGTCAGTATCAACCTGATTTCTCCATCTCCGGTGACCAAGTATCTGATGTCTACAGAAACAGAGTTTTTATCAAGTTCTGGTTAGCAAAGAACAAAGATAAGAGCCTGTTTTGTTGGGAGTCCCCCACACTGATATCTTAAAGAGAGGTATCCCGTGTCTGGCTCTGGGCATTTTGTTTGATAATCTACAGGTTATATGTTGGTTTTTTTTTCTTTATCTTTTAGCTGTAATCTTCATTTTTTAAATTAACTGTGTAGGGATATTTCGTCTGCAGGTACGTCTGCACACATGTATGTGCCTGGTGACTGTGTGGGCCATAAGAGGGCACCAGATCCCCTGGAAAGGAGGCATCAGATGGTTTGTGCTGCCGTATGGATGCTGGGAATTAAACCTATGTCTACTGGGAAAGCAGCTACTGCTCTTAACCACCCTCTTGGTAGCCTGTCTCTTGATTTTGTTAAACTAGGCAAAGACAAAAAGAGACACCCTGTCTGTCTTTTATATAAAAATGTGGGATATTAAAATATGAGAGTGAATTAAAATTGTAGTATATGTGTTTTTCTACCTTAACTAGTGTATTTTGTATTTCACAAGGGTACTTTTTCCTTTGTAACCAGAAAATTCCAGGATGACCAGTATCGTGGAGAATTACCATTTCTCTGCCTGCCGTCATGGTACCCACACCAAGTCCTGCTAAGGCTCATGGGTAAATTTGCGTGCAGGATGGAAGCACTCAGCTACAACCACAGTGAGGCTTTAAATCCAGGAGTAATGATGAAACCAAGTAAACAAAGTACCAAACACCCAGGCAGAGAATGGTCAGAAAGAGACAGATTTTATGCCACCAAAGAGCAAGGTCTCACAAATGCTGCTAGGTGGAGCAGTGTTTCCCTGAACACACAGTGTCACAAATTCGCTTTACATCTTGGCATCCCTGTGTCTCGGTTTGAAAACCAGGCAATTTACCAACAATTTTATCAAAAGCATTTATCATGTACTATTTTCTGTTTTATGTAGAACAAAATAATGATCAAGAATTGTTTCGGGATCCTTTCAGATCACTACGGCAAAATATAGCACACTGGAAAACACAAACAAACAAAAACTGTTTTTAGTTTCTTCTGAAGTTTGGAAGGTTCGAGATGAAGGTGCAGGCAGACTCTGTGCCTTCTGAGAACCTTCCTCCCCACAGACAGCCTTTGTTCGCTGTGACCTCTCACGTGGGAAGAGTCAGGGGAGCCTCTTGCTCTTCTTTGAAGGAGATACTAATTTCATCCATGAGGGCTTTGCTCACAAGACTCAGCTTACCAAAGCCCTGCTGCTTAAGGCCTTCGTATTGAAGGTTAGAATTTCAGCATACAGATCTTAATGGCATATAAATATTCAGACCCTCAAAGGAAAGAAAGGCATTTGCTCAAAATTGTACAATTCAAAGAGCAGAACTGGCAGGGAGGTTGCAGCCCTGTCAGACTCTGAGTACCCGAATCTTCCTGCCCTCCCCCCCAACTACCTCTTTTATTTTTTTCTTTCCGTCATGAGACCCCAGGATAAACAGAACTGATCCTTGGACTTCGATGTTTTCAAAGGGTTGATGATAAAAGGAGAAAAATGCCATAAGGTGGGATATCCGAGGACCTGGAGGCCCAAAAGGATCAAACATAAGGTCATTCTGAAGGTCAGACCTGTGGTAGTCTTAGGCCAGGGCTCAGCAGAATGCAGTTGCTAGCAATAAAGATTCAAAGACTGCCCATTAGAGGGGTGTGGGGGTGTGATGGGTGGGGGGAGGGACACATATAAACGCACTAATCTATCTCCAAAATTAATAGGTCATTCCTGACTTTGCAACAGTGAGATTTTTACATTCACTAGTCACTGAAACTTGTAAACACCTTTCACCTAAAGAAGGGACGAGTTAGGAGATACATTCCCACAGAACAGAAGGATGGTTATGAATATATTTCTGCCACTGCTTTGATTGTGTCATGTGGTATTATGATTCTTTGGGCATTGCTGCAAAGATTGTTGTGTTTTCAAAATGATCATTAAAACAGTATAATTACCATCAATTGTTTGAAGACACGAATTGCTATTTATTATATGATATGTAAGCACATGATTGCGCTTTTCTTGTGTTGATTTAAAGTTCTTATTTTACGGTTAGGATATTGATCAAGCACTTTTGCAAATGCCTTCAAAACAGAGAGAGAGTTCCTGTTTCACTCGTTCACTACGATGAATCTCAATATGAAATATTTTGCCAGTATTCTGTGAACACCAATTGCAGAACATGAACCATGGAAGTATTCCAGGCTGTGTTGACATATTTTATGAGTGCCATGTGATGCCAGATTTTAGGTGTACATCTGTGGGGGTTGGCCAGGCATCCTTCCGCCGTCTGTATATCTGTACGCTTAAATGAATTAGCCAATAACAAAGAGCATAAACAAGTTTAATGTCATAGAATTTCCTTGATAGCATACAGAATATTGAAATCTGAGTGAAGAAGCAGAGACTTGTATACCACTGCCATTACTTGGGATAGAGGGATGTGTAAAATGGGAAAGACTGAGCACTCCAAATATTTAAGCCTAGTGATAGGTCGTTCTGCCTTTTCACCCTTTACCAGAAGTGGTGTCTTTTTTTTAATTTTTATTTTTTATTCTTTTTTAATTAAAATTTCCACCTGCTCCCCGTTTCCCATTTCCCTCCCCTCCTCCCAAATATTGCCCCCTCCCCCTATCCCCACTCCTCTTCTCCTCCCCCCACACCATTCCCCCTCCCTCTCAAAAGTAGTGTTTTTTAGACTACACTGGTGAGCAAGGATCTTTTATAGGACTGGAGAAACCATCTAGTATTGGAAGGTCTTTTGGTGACCATTCAGTTCCTAGCTCTTTGAGGGGAAGCCAAGTCAAAAAGATTGATCCTCAACTCTAGACGCTCAACCATGAAATGTTTGTTTGGTTTTGGGGTTTTTGGTTTTTTGTTCTTTGAGGTTTTTTTTTTTTTTTTTCCAGCAAACACTGTGATCTCTTATTAAAAGAGCCTCCCCCTCTGGTTGCTGATCTAAGGAAAGAATGGGAACAATGTAATGTTCTTGTCTTAGCCTTGGCATCCACTGTGCCCCCGTCTATAGCAGGTCACGGCAACAGCGTCACAGTGAAGTCTCCTCTGGCCAACACTTGCCTGGCGTGTAGTCCCTTCATGCTTCTGCTTACTGGAGAAATCATATAATTTTGTCTCCTATATTGGTGGACTTTAACTTTCATTATGTTTTTTCTTAACTCTTAGATGTTATTTTGCTTGAGGCACTATTTCTGTCTGAATTCATTATCTGCTGATGTGTGTATGTGTGTGCGTGCGTGAGTGCGTTTGGGTGTGTGTGCCTGTGTAACAACTATAAGAATGAATGAAAAAAAGATCTCTAGAGAGAAACTATGCACACAATATACAGTAGATATAATCAGTGTTAATTTCAAGGGTGGGATTTTTTTTAAGCCAGACAAGAAACAATAAAACTTTTATTTTTAGCTAACAGTTTGTGAGCTAATTTAGTCCTTGATTTCCTTCCAGGCATGGTAGTTTAAATTTGCCCCAGATGGACTTTCTCTTCTGTTCAAATTGCTGGACAGCAACCTAACAGCCATTTGTAACGAAGTCGGCAGAAGTGGGCTGTGCTCCTACTCCTCCAAATACACTGGTCTGTTTGTAAGGACACTGCCCCCATAAATCACCATGAACTAAAGAGGTACACACCCGTCCCGATCCAAACATTGGGAAGAAACCATTGCCCAGTAGATAAGAACACAAGCAAGAGCAAAGCATTGCCCGGGATTTTCTAAAAGACCCATATTTTTGGAACGCAACCAGTGCTGTTCCCCATGTTGTACTTTCTCTAATCTGACTGACTCACGGTTTTGTGATAGCGAGATAAGCTAGGTAGGCAAATTTTTATAGAGTTGCAATTACTGAAATTGTCATTACGCCGTTCACTGTAAAATAAATATAGATAGAAGTGAAATTATGCACAGGCTAGAAGTAGAAAGTGTTTTGCTTCTGTTTGCTAAATTAATCTCTTCCTAAATGGCTGCAGGCCAGGTAGGTTAGCATTTGTGGTTTCAAAGGTTTTCAGCGCTTGCAATGAGCCATGAAATTACTGCATGCTGCTGAAAATGGCAGCTGATGAAAGAAAGGGAGCGAATCCCAAAGGCAGAAAGACAGGAGGAAGCAAAATTACAGGCAGAAAGTCTGATTTTTGATGTTGCTCATTGTGAAATGTACACCCAAACTTTTAATAAAACATAAAACATTAATAAACCTGCTAACAATTCCTTACAATTGCTTTTGAAGTCCGGGTATAATTTCTGAATACTTATTAAAACAGGCTGTGAGCAGTTCAGAGGGCCGTGAGCAGGCTCCTGTCTGCGGGACGGGCTCTGCAGGAAGGCGCTCTGCCTAGGACTTTAGAAATAAGGTTTTTTTTGTTGTTGTTGTTTTTTTTTTTTTTTTATTGATGATTTTAACTGAATCGCACAGAGGATTGATTTTCAGTTAGGGAAAGAGCCCAGGTCCCTTTAGTTTCTGTGAGGATTAACTAATCTCTGTTTTGATGTAGTCCCTGGCATACACACAACCATGGCTGCTATCTTGTTTTGAATCATTTGAACATCCACAGAAAAGGGTGATAGCTATGTCTTTATTCATAGTTTTGAAGGCTCTCTGGGCCTGAGGGTTGAGTCCTTGGGGTCCTTACCCTGTTCTTAGCAAGAATATGAATCAGCTTGGTTTTGAGAAACCACAAACACCGTACCTTGCCACAGACAGGCAGGTTACTCACGCCAAAGGAAGCCATTCTCTGGCTCCCTGGGCTTTGCCTCTTGAGGATCCATTTCAAATTGAAGGTTGTAACAGTTCTTAAATATATTTATAAAGGTGTTTCCCATCTTGTAATGAAAACCACTCTTCAAAGCCTTCAGATGCTTCATAGCCAAGAGACATCCCAGAGAAATTCAGGGATCGTCTTGAGAATTCCACACTTCTGGGTATTTAGACAAACTACGTGCAAGTGGAGTTCATTCCTACTGAAATAACATTACTACCACTAAGAAATGCAAAATAAAAAGGAACACCTTCTTAGATATTCTAAGCACTCAGAGTTGCGTGGTTTTATAGATTAATTACTAGGAAGACAGCATTGTAGAGATTTTTGGATTAAATTCAGTTATAGGAGGCATAAATAATCTAATGATTACTATGCATGCCTGGTCAAATAGTTATTGTCGCTCAGTTATTAGAGAGCTATTTTCAGTTGTAGCGAGGAAATGGGCTGAACCGAAAAGTCAGTGCACCTGTACATAAAGAATTCTTCGATCTGAGCCACAAAATCCGCAATAATGAGGGGCCAGCAAAGCTAGGTAATTACTCAGAGGTAACAAGGAGACCTTCTGCAGGACACGCTTAGGGAGGCCCTTCAGTTCTTGTGGTGTTATTTGTCATCACCAGTAAAAGACCCAATTTCATTCTTAGTGAGCCTATAATTTTTCCTCTTTTAAAAAACCAGTCAAATTAAAGGATTTCAGGTTAACGTGATTTGTTGAAAAATGTGTTTGATTTGGAATTGGGCAAGGACAACTTTGCCTTCTTGCCGTTAGTCACATGGTAGAGAACACTGCCCCACTGAGCCTTAATGGGTTTTAGTTTGCTTTCAATTTCAGCTACAGTTCCCCCACCCCACTTGTGTGTGTGTGTGTTTGTGTGTTTGTGTGTGTGTTCCAAAGTGTGTCCCAAATAATGAAAGAAACACTCAAGTCATAGATTAAGATAAGTGCACAGATTTTTGATATTGTAAACTAGAAACTTTACATAACTGTGAGAGAAAATTAATAATGAAATTTCAAATACCATTAGTTTTCAAATAACACTGGGGAAGGCAACCAAGAAATCTGTAAAATTAAAAAAGCCAAGGATGCCGGGCGGTGGTGGCACACGCCTTTAATCCCAGCACTCGGGAGGCAGAGGCAGGCGGATCTCTGTGAGTTCGAGACCAGCCTGGTCTACAAGAGCTAGTTCCAGGACAGGCTCCAAAATCCACTGAGAAACCCTGTCTCGAAAAAAAAAAAAAAAAAAAAAAAAAAGCCAAGAATACAGACAAAGTGGCCAAGTGTAACAAGGCTTCTTGCTAAGAAAATCGGCCGCCTTGTCTCCGACCTGAACTGTTTGCTGATGTCCACAAGAAATTGTTCTTTTTTTTTTTTCTGTATTTCTACTTCCACTTTAACAGACTGAATCAAGCTATAATTTTCAGATGCTTCAGATCAAGCTGCTGTAATTCCTCAAATGCTCTGATCTATGTTAATATCAAAGCTTCAGTAAAAAGAAAGGTTGGGTGAGGGGATAAATAAAATATTAAAACCAAGCAAAATAAAATTACATCTCCTGATCCTTACTGAAACTACCATGAACCACATTTCTACCAGGGATACTCACATATGGATCAGGAAGAATGCTTATTTCAGAAAAATACAGTAAGCTTTACCATCCAGCTCAATTTATTCGCATAAAATCATACATTCTTTCAAATTTGATCTAAAGTCAGTTTGCGAATTTAAGACCTTTGTAACTAAAGGGTGCTAAGTAAACTGATGGCGGTGTGGTTGTTTAAAAACATTTTCTGTGTGTTGTTCCATAGATGCCATTTTCTATTCACAAGAATTCAATTAAAATTTTAAATATTGCTTCCAAAAAATCTCTCATATCTATACAGCATAAAAATAAAATTTCCTTAACAATTTCAAACCTGAGCACTAAAAAAAATGCTCAGAGAAGAGTTTCCATAAATACTTTACTAAAATATTAAAATGTTATTGTGACTGTGAAGATCATTTACATCTGTTTTGAAAAAAATTTGTCTAAATTTATTATTTTTTTATTCACTAGCAAATATTCATTGAGTGCCTACTATGTTCCAGAAACAAACAAAAGGATCAATGCCATGACTCACCAAATTCATATTCTAATAATCCTGGCCATGTGATAAGGATTGTAAATTGATTTCTTTTTGGTTATTGCTGTTCATCAGTGGAAAAAGAAATAGAGAACTAAAAATAAATAAATAAATAAAAACTATGATAATGTGTATAAATTCAAGAGTAAAGACTACCATGATTGATTAGTGATGTTTTCTGTAGAGCAAAGCAAAGAAGTGTTGAAATGAATGCCACTCTTTTGCTTCTCCTCATTTTGAAGAAATTACCAAAGGGCAATAACCATCAGATTCAGAACTATTGTCTATGGAAAATATCAAGGCTAATTACATATAGTACCTTCACCTACTTTGGGGGCATCCTTTGCAACTTGAAATAGAGAGAAAAAAAAGCCTTCTACCATTACGGATTGAAGGCATAAATCACAAACAATCCCACACCAGTTTGGAATTATGACCAATAGAGAAGCTATTTATTTAAAGGGGAAAAACTTACAGATCACCGTCCCAGACAACAGCCCTCTGCTCAGTCAGGAAGGGAGCCTAGTCGCCACCGGAAGAGGAGCCAGAAGCCAGAAGCCAGAGTGAGAGCAGAGGGAAGTGGCCAGTTTTTTTAAAGGGAGAGAGACCACGCCCCAGTGGGCTGGTATCTCAGCGGCTATTGGCTGAAGGAGCGGAAGAAGCTCCCGCAACAATGGATAAATAATTTTGAAAAACACTCTTTTGCAACTTGAGGTAAAATAATTGAACTGGACGACGATTACCAAGTGTTAGCATCACAAAAGTAACCACAGATGTGACATGATATATCTCCTGATGGAATGACACACATATTACCTCCCAAGAAATTTGTATGAAAGAAATGGAATCTGAATCTGATAACACATTGATATGTAATTGATATGAAACATAACAAATTGATATGTAATTATCAATTTATGACAAATACACAGAAAAAACATTCTAAACCAGAGCATGGTGGTGACTCAGCCAAACACATACAGCCTGTGGGACACTAGCAAACCAATCATCTGATTCCTTCTACAAATGGATTGAGATATACTAGAGAGAGGAGAAGAGTCTACAAGACAGAGAAATACTGAGAATATAAAATCCCTTGACATTTTTGGACTTTATTTGGATCCTCCTTCTAGCAATTTATTAAGAACAAATAAGAAAAACCTAAGACAATCAGGAAACTGAATGCTGACCAGTAGGTATTTGCTTTAGTTACTATTGGTTTTATTTGAGCACGACATTAAGAATAATGTGGATTTATTTTCAAAGGCTGTTTCTATATGGAAGTGTATAATGATATCATTATGTACAGTTTTATATGATAGCTAGCATTTCCTTAAAGTAATTCAGGAATAGGGGACATAGCAAAGATATGGATGAAAGAAAACAGACTTTAAGTTGATAATTGTTCAAATGAGAACTGAAAAAAAACTGAGGCCCGTGGTATTATTCCATATGATTCTGAAAGGTTTACATTTTTGATATTATAAGATTTAATAATAGTGATATAAAGGATTTGAATGATATAATTGACTTGGTCATTACATTGTAAATATTCCCAAATTTTGTTCCTTCAAAAGAATTATTTATTTATATCTATAAAACATTTGCAAAATTTAATCATTTCAAGACCACAAAAGGGTCTTAATAAATTCAAAGTGAAGAACTATTTAATTAACAATATTCATTAGAAATATTATAAGAAATTAACAGCATTGGAAAGAATGCCAAGTTTCTTAAGTAATTTGCATATTTGATGATTCAGTGTGATTGTGACTGGAAGCAGCCTTTAGAAAATTCCTTTATATTTTATATTTAATTCAAGTCCAAAATAATAACTAAAGCAATTGTGAAAACCGATAGAAACAGAGTATAGCCTCCAACAACAATGTAACAGAAATAAGAATTAATTAAAACATTCACCTGGTATAAGAATTAGCCAATCAATGAAATCCAATATATAACCTTCAAATAGACCTCAGCAAATACAATAATTTAGTATTTTACAAAAGATGCTTAAAACAATAGGGAAATATATTCAATTAAGATATTGAGGAAGTTAACTCATTTAGAAAAAAGCAAACCTAATCTAATATAAAACTAGATATGTTTTATGTCCATGTATATTTGTACAGATATGCATTATATACATATGCTATGGCTAAGCTGCTACCCACCTTGGTTTTTGGGACAATGTGTCTCACAGGACTGGAACTCCCCAAGTATGTTAGACTGGCTGGCCAATGAAATCTAAGCATCTACATGTCTCTACCTCCTTTGTGCTGAGATTATAAAAACATATGATCATGGGTTCTGGGGACCGAACTGTGGTCCTCATGCTTGCAAGGCCATCACTTTACTTACTAAACCATCCTATTAGACCTAGACATGTTTATGGTATCTGTACATTCCCAATACCTGTAGACCAGGCTGGCCTCGAACTCACAGAGATCCGCCTGCCTCTGCCTCCCGAGTGCTGGGATTAAAGGCGTGGGCCACCACTGCCTGGCCCCAGAGACTTTTTCATATGATATGAATCAACTGACATCATGTCACTGCTTAAAAACTCCCAATGGTGAACCACCCCATTAATAATAAACATTGGTAATTAAGACCGGTTTATGAGGAGCGATAAAAAAAAATCTTATCCCTGTGTTTTATTTCTAGCTCATCTAGTACCATCCTTTCTCACCCCTATGTCATCCAGGTCATAGTGGACTTCTCTGCTCCTTGCACACTCACTCTGTCGTTCATTTCATACCAGCAGACAGCAGCACCGCTTTAGAATCGTTTGCCAGATCTTTCCTCTCCTGACGTCCAGATCATTCGCTGTTCCACCTGTCCATCATTTCCTCTGCTCTCTGTCTAGGTAGCCACGTTTAAAGCACAGTTCTGTTTCTATGCATGTCGCTTTTCACTGGTAAATTCACTCATTTCACTCTTTTTATTCCTCTGATTGTTTTGGTGGATCTTTTCTAGAATCAGTTCCATGGAAGAAGGATTTTGTCTGCCATTTTGCATTCTAGTCTTAATGTAGTAGTTTCCTCCATCTATGGAAATGCTAAGGTTGACTTAGTGTGTCTTAGAAAATCTCCTGACAGTTTTATCAGTATATCATCTAGATAAAGTGTATTTTCAAAAGGAGTTTAATGATTCTTTTACTTACTGGAAATTATCTCTCAATGGAATAAGATGACTCTGGGAAATAAATAACAATCGAGAGGGTCTGTAATTTTAGAGACAGTGATATGAACTTTGCCACTAAATAAAGCATAGTTACCCTGACAACACTCTACTGTGAAGAATTTATAAGGCTATTTCCTATTTTTATTTCTCAATCTTGAAAGTATCTCATTGCAAAATATAAATAGATAGAATGGTAAAAAGGAATGCCGGATGAGTTTGAAGTTTCTAAAGAGGCAAATGAAAAACTGACTTGTATCTCTCTAGAAACTTACAAAGTTGGCTCACCAACTTATAGTAAAATTCACTTGCAGTTACACAGTGTTCAGATGGGAAGAATCATTGTTTTCATTGTTGCATATTTGTGATTTGTAGCTGTTAATATGAAAATATACTGCTCTAGTAATATAGTCCTTCAAAACTGTGTTTTAAGCATTTTATTGTCTGAGAAAGGAAATAATTTTATGCTACATTCATTGTTATAATGTAGCAATTGCCTGACTCAAATCCTGTTTGGAGAACAAGAGTGACAGGGTCTCACCTTCTAGCCTGTGGTGGCCTTAAGCTGCCTATACAGTACATGCTGGACTCAGCTCAGGACCTTTCTCCCTCAATATACCAAGTGCTGAGATTACTGCGATGTACCACCACACCTGGCTAAATTGTGTTCTTGATGTGAACAAACAAATCAAATCAGTAAAGATTTTCTTGAAGTTTTTCCCCTTAAACATATATAAAATACCCCATGCTATAAATTATTAAAATAGTAACTTTACTTCAACATCTATAATTGGGAATTGTACATGTTTTTTCCAAATTATATCCTATAAAGAATGCAAAGAAAAGAAAAAAAATTGACCCAGTGTTGTACTAACAAGCCAAATCTAAGTTACTGTCAAAATATCAGAGACTCATTTAAGTGGTCTAGCTAGTCTCCCTAGTAAAAGGGAAATGCTTAAGATCATAATGCTTGAATAGCTATTTTGCGTGCACAATGAATAAGCAAAATTGTATTTGTACTTTATTATTTATTAGAAGCTTAACAATATGATTATTGCCTCATCTTTCAAAAATAAAGGAATAAGAGATAAGTAAGGAATGTGGTAACACGCAGTCAATAAATGGAGACAGCATTCATATCTCACCGGTCACATTTTTAGGATTCCCAGGAGATGAGAATATAGTTCAGGGGTGGAGCATTTGCCTAGTATGCATACGGCCCTGATGAAATCCCCCACTATGGCAAGCCGAAAGACTGCCCTAGTTTGCCTTCTAAAACCACTAAGAGCTCTCAGGCCTTGCCTCTCCTCATCACAGCCAAACGCTCACTTAAATTCCCCCAATCAAAGTTTTCAACTCACTGCCCCGCAAATCTGAATGTCTGCACTCACCAGGGTGTCGGTGGGGATGCGACAAAAGTTTAAATACCAACAACTGTGGTATGTATTCTTGTGTTAGAATTCAAAAGTGAATGTAAAATTGTACAAGTTAAATATATATGGATATGAATGAACTTTAATTTTGCTAAGAAAATATCCACGAGTGTTCCTTTGGAAAAGAGCGATGAGGCAAATTCTCAAAGTGAGGGGGCAAATCAAACAGCACTACCTGTCTTCAGGAGCAGTCTCCGTGGTGACCATTTTACAAACTCTGAAAAACATTCAAAATATTCAAAAAGACTATAAAGATGTTTTGTGAAAATGACACACCACACACACACACACAAGTCCACCTTCTTATGAGCAGACAAGAAGCCCAACTTGGAATTTCAAATTAACTTTTTGTATGATGCATTATTTAATAAATGTTAGCATTAATTTTTAAAAGGTTTAATTTGCATACCATTACTGGGCCAAATGGTTGATGAGAATCACAATTAAAGAAAGATGCACCATTCATTTACTAAGAAGAAAAATCCGACGAAGTCAAATCTTCATCATTAGGCTGAATAAAGGCATCCCATAACTGCCCAAAAGGTAGAACACTCTGACAGATGCAATTTAACTCTTATGATTATTTAAATCAACTTCCTTTATGCATGACCCTAAGCAAAAGCTTAGTGTCTTCTCAAGGATTAGGATGATTTTTCCCTTAATGCTTTGGACATTGGCATGGGGAAACACATTAAGAAAGAAAATCAAACTCGGGATTTGAGTTTGAAGATATAAACATAATTTGGGAGAATTTCTTGTTTCTTAATGCTACCTCATGGACATGGAACACTCCTGCACAATGGAAGACACTGCCCTCATACATTAACTAGCATTAGTTCTAACGTGACTCAAGCTGTGTTTATTTCAAAGGTTGAACATATGAAGGAAACAGGTGGGAATAATCCATGGAAACCCTAGTCATGGGGTTCGCTATCTACCAAACTTATATCAATCCATTCTGATTTTAGCTTTTGTAGTTTTTTTAATTGTATAATTATTTCTTGGAAAAGAGAGGAAGGGGAAGAAAGGGTGTGTGTGTGTGTGTGTGTGTGTACATAGAGGTCAGAGGACTGTTAGCAGAGACTGCTTGTTTGCTTCCCAGCCACCTAGACCCAAAATAATCACACAGAAACTATATTAATTGCAGTAATGTTTGACCAATAACTGAAGTGTATTTCTAGCTAACTCTTACATCTTAAATTAACCCATCTATCATTTTATTTTTTACCATGAGGCTCATGGTTTACCAGTAAGATTCTTTCAGCAGCTACATGGCATCTTCCTGACTCCACCTTCTTTCCTCTTCTTTCCTCTTCTGTCTGCTTGCAAATCCTAACTTACTCTATTCTGCCCTATCACAGGCGAAAGCAGCTTTATTCATTAACCAATAAAGTCAACACATACACAGAAGTACTTCCCACACCAGAGGATGACTTTCTGCAGACAGCATTGCTTCCAAGGATTGGCCTTAGATGCTATGGCTTGTGCAGCAGGTACAGTTACCTGCTGATCCATAGTTCAGCGCCCTTGGTTTTGTTTTTAATGAGGAATAAGTTTTATTCTTAGATTTTGCTTTTATATCAAGAAGTCATAGTTGTTTTAGATAGTTGCCCGCTCAATCTTGTTCTTCCTTATTTTTTCCTTTCATATAAAAAGTTTTTGTGTGTTTAACTCTCCACTACAATTTATATTTATTTTGCCATATGCAATAGGATAAAATATGACTTTCAAATTACCAAGTTAATATAATACAATATGAGATATTTACTGTGTTTGTACTTTAATTCAAGTAAAGGAATTTATCTTTGCTACCACAAAATAAATGTTAGTCCATTTTCAACTTCTGTTATTGCCCAATGTATTCTTTTTAAGCAAAAAATAAAAGCAATGTTATGATTTTGGAAAGAAAAAACTTTCAACAATAGTATGTTCAGAAAATGTACATTTGAAACATGCTTTTAATGAAAAGATATTTGCAAAATACCCATTTAAGTTGAAGAGCTGCATCTTACCCACTGGTAATCAATTTTCCAACAGTGGGGGAGTAGATAGATGGTTAAAAAAGGAGAAATAATATTTGGGGCACTTTGTATCCACCTCATAAAAATGTAACTCTTCGGAAGGAAGAGTGTTCCTCACAGGGACTAATATAAGGACAATGTCCCCGTGTCTACAGCACCCATCCCTCCCACAACCCTCAGAACAAGTCACTCACATTACTTCTATGGAGAAATAACCCACGTAACAAGTAACTGACTTGCAATAAATTTTGAAATTATTCTTTCTAACTTACTAGGAGGGAACTGTCTAATTAGTTTGGGTTTAAAATTGTGTCAATCAAACTAAAAGCAGTGTGGCAATTTGTTTGTAAGGAAGCTCCCATGCAAACCAAGTCATGACTCTATAGTTGGCAGAGTGCTAAATATGAAATCAATATCAACAACAGTGGAAGCAGAACAGATATCCGTCTTCCTTATCTCCATCAAGTCATTTCTCCATCCTTTTTTCAACTTCTTGAATTTCTATACCACAGCAAGACCATTACTTCAGCAATTAATACATTGCAACACATTTTACAGGTGGAATAGGAATTCTCTAGATTTAATATAGGGTCACTCGATGAGGTTTTTATTGTTTTTATCTTTTATGGGTGTTTATTTGATTGTTTGAGAAAGGACCTTGCTGCATCACTTGGGCTGGTGTAGAATTCTGTAGCCACGGCTGACTTCCATTTTAGGATTAGCATCCTACCTCCTCATCCCTCTCCTGAGTGCTGGGAACACATATGAGCCATTAATGCTTGGTAGATGAGTGACTTTAGAAGTGTCTAATATCACAGAGTAAATATATATGGCAAATGCCAAGAAAGTTATTTTTTTAACGTTATTAAAAGAGTGGGCACAAGGCAGTTCTTTTCCTTAAAAAGTAAAAATAAGAAAAATACATGTAAAGCAAGAGGGAAAAGTTTACACATTCTGATCTATCAGAGTTATAGTTCCATAAAGTGAGGAGAAATAAACATTTAACCAAAAGAGTGATAGATTCTATCTTCTGTTTATAATTTTTAAAATAACTTGATAATAATCTGAATATATATACATACATATTATGTGCATATATATATGATAACTTTTAAAGTAAAATAATGGAACCTCAAAAGAAGGAAGAAAGAAAAAGAATAACAGTCTCATTTTAGTACCAAGGACCTATGTGACTTTGATAAATTTCACAGGTCTGAATTTTTATTTATCTATATAAAAAAACTTTTAATCTGAGATTTCTTCTTACTTTAATATGTCATGATCATAAAAAAATTTTAGGCATATTCCAAGGAGGAAATACAAATGATGATTTCTGTGGTACATGAATGACAGAGTTCATGAATATTTATGTAGAATTAAAATATCATGAATTGTATTTATTTCTGAAAATTATCTGTAAGATTAGCTGCTTCAACAATCATGCAATGGGGGCAACTGTACTGATGGGCAGCTCTTTGCTAGGACTTCACAATCCCATGAGAAAAACATGAAGGTATCTTTGGATGCATTAATGAAGGGCATGGAAGAAAAGAGCAGAAACGGGTCTCGAACCTGTACCACTCACACTCAAAACTTAAAGCCTGATACAGCAGTCTCTCTGCTGAGAAGTTGCCAGCATCTCCCATTTAAAATGTGTCAGCATCTGAAAAAGTTACTTTTCTCTACATTTTGTTATTAAATATTCTAGAAAAAGTATTACAAGGAAAAATACGTTTTGAAGGTATCATGTAGAAGTAAAGCATGCTGATTTTACAGTATTATCATATAGGTCTATGCTTTAATTGAAAGTGTCTTCAAAAGCAGTAGCAGGTATCTGAACACAGCCCAGCTCAACTTAAATATCTGACTTCACCAAATCTCCACACACGACCAGAGCTGGAATACAAACTCAAGCGCTGAGCATCTGTGTGATACTGAATTAGCCATTTGTCCTCTTGTGCTTGAGTTTTATTCTACATAAAATGTGGACTTTATCAGTGTAATTCGAAAAGGATTTTGAAGACATTTGAATGTTCTGCAGAAGTTAAAGCACTTCCATGCATTGTTAGCGGAGAGAACGCCCGACAGAATGGGTTGTCTTCCTGACATTCCATTACAGAAGCTTCTGACAGAGAAGTGAATAGGTTAAATATTAAAAATGTTGATAAAACCAGAATTAATGTGAGAAAATTAGCGTCCTTCTAAGCTGTGGCTGGGATATTAATTGATATAAAAATTTGGCAATGTCTTTTGAAACTGTGAGCTGTGTCTAGCCTTTGATCCATCACTTCTCCTGTAGAAATCTTCCCTGAGGGAATATTTACAAACTTTCAAAGGATAGAAGCTGGCTCATTTTTAAATAACAAAGTATAAAGGAAGCAGCAAAAATGCATATTAAAAATTACAAAACAGTCATATAATAAAAAACTATGTCATGTATAAAAGGGATGTTTTATAAGGGGTGCAATATAAAAATACCCAAGAAGGGTGGTGTATTGTTAAAACAAACAGGGGAAGTGACAATCTTGTGTGCACACCGTGCATTGCTGATGAGCGATATGAACACAAGCATAAAGCAAGATGGTAATGGTGACTGGCTTCATGAGTGAAATGGTTGGTGCTGAATGGGACAGAGCTGGAAGAACAGTTGCTTATCATGGATTTGCTTATTTATTTTTAATTAGGAACATGTACTTTTTGGAAATACAGTATTATTAGGAATTTAATAGTATTAAAAATACACAAACAGGCCGGGCGGTGGTGGCGCACGCCTTTAATCCCAGCACTTGGGAGGCAGAGGCAGGCGGATCTCTGTGAGTTCGAGACCAGCCTGGTCTACAAGAGCTAGTTCCAGGACAGGCTCCAAAACCACAGAGAAACCCTGTCTTGAAAAACCAAAAAAAAAAAAAAAAAAAAAAAAATACACAAACAGTAAATAAAAATTAATGGTGTGGTAAAGGATGAGACAAAGAAAACAATAACTCATGCAGATTGTAAGGCAAGTCACATTTTCTTTAACACTATTTTAAAGTAAACGTTTGTCAATAATGTACTGATACACAGTAAAAGAATGAAGTCACTGATCAAGAGGCTGGAACTTGGATCATGAGGAAAGAGAAGATAAAAACTGGAATTGAGATAACAACTCCAGAGGATTCTTTTAAAGAACTCTAAAAGATAATACTCAGTTGGTAATGGTGATGAGGATGATCACAGCAGAGTTAAGCCAAAGACAGAAACCCAAAGTGAGTTGTCACATTGAACTTGAGGGAACAATGGTGGCAAGGTTAGGGGAAGAATTAATCTGGTGTACACACTTGATCCCAGGTCCTAAAGTACAACTTTTGTCATTTTCTTACTGTGATCTAATGGTAGAAAATGTGATTATATTTTATCTGAAAAGATTCTTTACTGTGGCTTTATTTTTAAATGTTTTTTTTTTCTAAAAGTAGGAACTCTTTCATTGATGTCTGCAATTTCTTTTTATTGATAAGCCAACATTCTTTGCAGGCAATGTATCATTTGGCCAGGTGATTTTTGAGACTATTCTGAGAATATCTTTGTTTTCAGTGGTGTTGTTGTAAACTGTGCATGAATTAGTCTTTTGTTGGCTTGTCTACTGCTGTTGCTCTTCATCTATTGACCCCATTTGGGTTTAGAGCCTTTCTTAAATCTTCGTCTTGCATTCTTTCATTAGTTTTGAAAGCTCCTCAGCATTATTCCATAGATTATTGTTCTTGCTGCATTTATCTTTACATTCTCCTGAACTTCAAATATGTGTCCTTTTAGATGCTCTTAGCATGTTGTAAGCAAAATTGTTTTTTTTCCCTGTATTTTTCTCAGTCATCACCACCTTCCTGCTTCAGGCTAGATGACTTCTTTTTATCTGAGAGAATGTTCTTCCAAGCCACTTTGGTCTTTCAAAAGCTGCTGTTAAACTCTTACATTTTTTAGTGATCAGTTTTAATTTTTTTTAAATTGCTGATCTTCAGGTTTATAACTTTTGTATGATTCTTATTCATATGATTTCATCATAGATTTTTTTTTTGGCAAATGTTTCTTTGATGTTATTTTTCTAGAATGTCTAGAATTTATTAAGCATAGTTTACAAGTGGATTTAATTCTTTGATGTAATTTTTGCCTTTTCATTTTGTATAATATTTTGCCAAGTATGCTCCATAATTTTCAATTGAATACTAGGAAATATATATGGAAATATATAAAAATTATCTAAAATGATGGATATGTTACTTTGTTCCAAAAATGGCACAATTTGTTTCTTAAATTAAATTGAAGGAAGATCTGAATCCAGTCTTGAATTGATCTGATTGGAAAATGGGTGTTAGAATCCAAGTAACACTGGTCTGAGCACCCTTATTTGTACCTAATCATAAATCAGGAATACTTACCAATGTTTTGCCTTCTTCTGAGGTCTCGTCCTCTGCTCATGAGCATCAGGAGCGATTGGAAATGTCTGGATGACTTCCCTGTCGTTAACCATCACTTCTGTGCTCAATCTTTTTAATACCTGGATGGCTCCATAGAACTTGCAAATGGACAAATCCCTTGAGAGGAAACCACCTCGGTGTGCTTTTCTTTGGAATGTTGGCATCTCAGGCCACATGCTGAATTCTAATTTTGTCTTCTACAACCCCATGGAGATTCTGAATATACTGTCAGAACACCTATCCCTCAGAGACCACTATCTCTTTGGCTTCTCCCGGCTGGGAGTCAGCAAATGCTTTTGGTGGGATAATGCCTTATCTCAATTGGCTTTCTTTCCCTCTGGGATTCAAGACCCTCAAGAAATGACAGCCTTCATTTATCTCATTTTCAAGCCAATATTTGAATAATTTTAGCCAGCTTTTCTTACTGGTCTGTATGGTATGATTAATTCACACCCTAGGGCCTGGAAAGTAGGTAGCCTTTAATTGAAAATATGTCAAAAAAAAAAAAAGAATGTTGTAGAGAGACAAGGATGCAACATGTAGGAGAGTTATCCACAGGATAAGATCTTTTGAGGGCAGGGATGCAAGGTTCTGAAAAGAGAGAATGAAAAATGAGGAATTCAACAAAGAAAATGCAAGGTGTGGATGAGAATAAATATCAGTGCAAATAGGAAGAGGCTACCTTTCCCGGCTTAAGGAATTGATGATATGACATTGTTACATGATTCTAAGAAGACTGTCTCACACTCTTCCCTTTCCTATGCTAACATGTCATTGCATAGCTCCATCTAGGTTCAATTTCTCCCTTTCTCTGTAGAGCCTCTATTCTACTGTGGACTATAGGATCACCATTCTGGTTGGGTTGGCACCAATATAACTTTTCCCAAGCCAAACCTGATGTGTCTTTTAGGAAGCACTATGGCTAAGAGTTCCTACAGCCAGACGATTTGCAAAGCTGATTCTTGTGCTTGGTTTGAAATCTCCTACTGCTCTTCTTTGCTGGATTATCATTTTGTCTGAAGCTGTCGTCTCAGATAGGGCTGGCCCTGCGTCTGCCTGTGTCTATGATCAGACACTACAGCTTCCTCCTCTTCCTTTCCTCTAGCTCCTTGATGATCAGCAGCGCGACTTTGTTCCTATCAGAGCCATCGCCACTTACATACACAGTCGCAACAGACTTAAACCTCATCCAGAGTGTCACTTTATTGCCATCCATTCTCCACCGCGCTGTCAGGGACTTCTTTATAGATTTGATTGTATCACTTCCTTAGTCACAACCTTTGCCAGCTCCTCACTGTCTGAGACATAATGCAAAATCAGTTCTTGAAGAAACAAACACTGTAATAAGCACAGAAAATCTCTGTGTATTAAAACCTATGGAAGACAGCCAAAGATGTTTGGGAAGTGGTCATAATTTTAAATGTCTTCCCATGGAATAAATATGAATAAATTCAAATGAACCAGGATTAAGAACCAAAAAGCATAAAAATATCAGTATAATAACCTAAACTATGAGGATAAATTCAGAAAATATGCAGTTGACAAATAAACCTAATAGATGCCTCTGAGAGGGAAAACCTGGTAAAATGGAGGCAATGACAAAAGGTTAATTTGATATAAATGAGAAAGCAGAAGCAATATAGCAAATCATGCACAGCATATTTAATTCAACTATAAGGTTTAAATATGCTTATCTCTATTCTTATAAATCAGAACATCTTACAAGTCAAAGTATTCCTTATAGATAGTACAAATTTACAAAATTAATTCAATAATCTGGGAGTACTAGAGAAAGTTGTCAAATACTCACAGGAAGGGGCACAACTCTGGTTGCTTCCGAAGCCAGGTATACAAAATACACAGTGCTTTCCTGCATACGGCAGGAAGGAGATCTTAGAATTCACTTATGAGCACACTGACTCTTATATTTTCTGTTCTGAGCAGTCTTTAATCCCTAAGCCATCTCTCTAACCCTATGATAAATATAATTCTTGTTTTCTTTTTTTATTTTAAATTTTTCATTCATTTTACATACCAACCACAGTTCCCCCTCTTTCCCTTCCTAAGGCTTCCCTAACCTCTCCCCCAACCTACTCCACAACCAATCCTCCCAGAGGGTAAGGTCTCCCATGGGAAGTCAACAAAACCTGGCATATCAAGATGAGGCAGGATCAAGCCCCTCCTCCCTGCATCAAGGCTGAGCAAGGCATCACACTATAAGGAACGGGCTCCAAAAGGTGAGCTCATACACCAGAGCCAGATCCTGGTCCCACTGCCAGCGGCCCCTCAAACAGACCAACTATACAGTTGTCACTCACAAATAGAGGGCCTAGTTCAGTCCCATGCAGGCTCCACAGTTGTCTCTCTAGAGTCCATTAACTCCCACCGGCTCAGGGCAGCTGTCTGTCTCTGCGGGTTTCCCCAACATGACTACCCTTGCTCATGTATTCTCTCCTCCCTCTCTGACTGGACTCCTGGAGTTCAGCCTGGTGCTTGGCTGTGGATCTCTGCATCTGCTGCCAGCAGTTACTGGATGATGTTTCTATGACAGTTAAGGTATCCACCAATCTGACTGCAGGAGGCTAGTGCAGGCACCCTCCCTACTAGTCATTCTTGTGGATTCCTGGGGATTTCCCCAGTACCATGTTTCTCCCTAACCCCACACTGGCTCCCTCTATTAAGATATCTTTTTCATCGCTTTCACTCTGTCCCTCCCCTATCCTGCCCATCCTTTTCCTCATATTCTCATCTCCCATCCCCTCCCCTCTTCCACCCTCCTCACCCTCAGTTTACCCAAGGGATCTCATCTCTTTCCCCTTCCCAGGGTGATCCATGTATCCCTCTTAGAGTCTTTCTTGTTACCTAGCTTATCTGGAGCTGTGGGTTGTAGCCTGGTTATCCTTTGTTTTACATAAAGCTAGCTATAATTATAAGAAGAGAATTCCATAAAGCTACGGCAAAGACAAAACAAGAGAATAGTCTCACTTCCAAAAGTCAAAGCAAAACTCCCAACTTACAAGTAATACAAATAAGCTTAATTTGTATTAGTCTTGCATGGATAGTTTAACATTACAAATCTATCAGTACAATTTGATATCTCCAAAGAAACGAAATAAAAATATCTGCATGATCAAGTAGGTGGGTGTCAGCAGATATTTTTGTGAAAAATACCAGATTGGGGAAGAATGTTAAATACAGGGGAACAGGTACACACACACAATTTTAAATGTTAAATGGGCTGTAGACATTCTATTTCAACCTAAAAGTCCAGCCTTTTATCTATCTAATAAGAAGCAATAAATATATATACAGTGAAATCAGGAAAAAGCCAAGGTCTTTATAATTCCACTACTGCTTACGTAATTCTAGAACTAGCTGCTAGTCGATGCTGTCACATCAGAGAACAAAAGTGTAAATTAAACATGACAAGTTTATCTTTCTAAACTATGAGCAATGTTTATACAAAATTCACACTGCTTGAGAGTAAAGTCAAGGAGGTTTGACAACTTGTTCCATTGAGACTACCATACTACCATGCCCGTGGCTGTGATGGATTCTCTTTTGTTTTTTATTATGTATATCCTCTTTTCATTTTAATTTTTTGTAACAACCTTTTTATTTTACATACCGATCCTAGTTCCCACTCCTTCCCTTCCTCCCACTCCTCCCACCTTCTCCCCACCAGATCCCCCATCCACTCTTCAGAGAGAGTAAGGCCTCTCACGAGGAGTTAACAAAGTCTGTCAAATTACTTGAGGCAGGACCAAGGCCCTCCCCCACTGTATCTAGGCTAAGCAAGGTATCCTTCCATAGGGAATAGGCTCCATAAAGTAAGTTCATACATTAGGGATAAATCCTGATCCCACTGCCAGTGGCCCCACCCACTGCCAGTGGCCCCAACTGCCCAGTACAACTGCCACCCATATTCAGAGGGCCTATTTTGGTCCCATGCAGGTTCCCCAGCTGTCAGTATTGAGTCCATGAGCTCCCATTATCTTTGGATCTGTGCTTCAGGGGTCCCTCTTCCTCCAATTGGTACAGTTGGGGCCTGTGGTTCTGGTGCTCATCTTCCAGATGCAGATTGGACAGTTCCTCTTGTTGTCACTAATGCTGCTCCTCCAAGTGCAAGCAGGACTTAGGCTCTGGTGGTTGCTAGGTGAGGGATGGTTGGAGGTGTCAGGAGGCTGCTGCCTGGTCTCTGGACCTGGTTCTGGTGGGGGTGGAGCTGGATATGCTACCAGGGGTTAGGGCCTAGAGAGCAGGGTCATCCATCCTGTAGTCCAAACACTTACCTAATGTATGCCCTCTTTATAGATTGCTGAATTCTATTGTTCATAGCATAAGTTGATCTAAAGTCCCTTTCTGCAAAGGCCTTGGCTTTAGCAACAGATCAAACTTGCTTCATCTTGTTTAATATATATTTCTGGAGGAATTTGTGTTTTTCTTCTATTGTTTCTTCCTTCAGTGTTTGAGAGAATCACCAATAGAGAATTTCAGGCCTGTGTTCTGCTCCAGTGGAAAGATTGTAAAGATGAACTTCAATTTCCTTGAAAGATACTCAGGTAGGTGTTGAGGAGAATTTGGCATATGTATCCATTCCTCACCATGTTTTTAAAAGACCAAATTAAAACTTCTGTCTTTCTCTCAGAGCATTTAGCAGCTATAACGTTGATACAATCATGACGAACACTCTTCTCTTCCTTGGTATTTACTTCTGGTCCCTCTGTTCTCCTCTCCTTTCTTGTCATCTAAATTTGTCCACACTTGCCATGATGTCATTCTAACACTGACATTGTGCCACCAAGTGCACTCTTCTCTGATCATTTTCTTGTTTCCATGGTTACTACTGGGATTACAATGCACCTTAAATCCATTAGTTTCCTACAAATATTCTCATTTCTTATTCTCTGTGATTATTGTTGAATCTGTTACTTCTTCTTATTCAACATATGCTGTAATGTACTTGTAGTGGACTAATCTTTTTGTACACTGTAAAGATTTGTCTTTGTCAAGGAGCCTTCTGAGTGGTTTAATAAACATCTAGGCAGGAATCATAGGCAGAAAGAGGAGAGTAGATGACTCTAAGCACAAGAGATATACCAGAGGACACAGAGAGAAAACAAGAGGTGCAAGATGGAAAAGAGGTTTAAAAAAAGTCATAAAGCAAAACATAGATTAATATAAATGTGTTAATTTAAGTTATAAAAAGCTAGTGGGGCAAGCTTAAGCTATAGGCTAAGCTTTCATAATTAGTAATGTCTCTGTGTCATTTTTTGTGAGCTTGCAGCTCAAAGAAAAATCCATCTACATACGGTGTCCAATGTGGGTACTCAAATATCCAAACATAGGGTCTGAGAAACCTAATAAAAGTTTTGGACAAACAGCCAGATTTAGCTCCCTAGTCCTTCAGTCTCAGAGGCAGACTGGTGCTCGGCTGCATTCAGAGTTGTGGATACTGGTTGCTGCCTGTAGGCTGGAGACAGTCACCAGTGCCATGTGCCAGTACCATGGGATAAACTGACCCCCAAAGTGTGCTTTAATTTATGGAAAGGTTAGTCACTGAACAAAGAAATTGTCCTTGCCTCAATTGCTGACCATATGCTGTCCAAACTGGACAAGCAGGACACAAAAGAAGGCAACTACGAAACTTTGCCAAGACAAGTATGGGACAGTCTTTCACAAATCCTGCTTTACAGAAAAGTCTGTCAGATATTTTAGGCCCATAGGCCAAAGATAGATGCTCCAATGTTGCAGAGGAACCTTGGGTGATTGTCAAGACAGTCAAATGTCTCTGTTGTTTCTTTAGTTTTGAAAATTGCTTGGTCTTTACTTCCTGTTTACTCAGGTAATATTTTATCCTTCTCTGGTGTCTGAGGGAGTTGAAAACTGTATAGTTTTAATTAAATTTTTCCTTGTTATCTAATTTAGAAAAGAAACTCACAAAAGAGGTATAAAGTGTATAAGGTTGAGAGACATAAAAACTTAAATTGTTTAAGACAATGTTTTGAGGTCTGAAAAAATACTTTCAGGTTGGTAATACAAGTTAGGATAGAATGTAAATTAGGTTCAAAACTTTGGATTCACCAAGACAGATAGATAATGAGTATTTACTCTAAATTTGCCAAATACAAATGGGTTGGACTTTGTAAATGAAATTCTGACCTGATATTTACTCTTATTATGTATAATTTTACTGTGTTAGAATTAAAAACTTTCTTTGTTATTTAGAAAAAAGTGGAAAATTTTATGGAATAATCTTTTTGTACAATGAAAGACAAAATTCATTTAAATTAAAGCTGTAAACATTAGAAAATCAAATGTAAGTATCATAATTTACAAATGACAGATGGCAAACTATTTAACAATGAAAGAAAAACCAACTAAACTTCTTAAAAGGTTTCAGTCACGGTAAGAAGTATGAAAAAAAAAAAACATTTCTGCTCTCCTGCACCTCCTCCTGTGCATCTCACTGGCACACATATAACATAGATATGTGGCTACAACCACCAGATTCCTTAGATACCTCCTTCATTCCATGCCCCATAATGAGAAAAAAAATAGTTCATAAAGTCATTATTACCACCTGAGAACTTTGAGATCTACAGAATGCCCCAACTCCTTCGTGAGAAGACTGATTAGTTTAAATGACTGGGAAAACCACGAGAGTTTTTCATCTGAAGCCTGTATAACTGTGAGGAGGCAAGCAGCAGCTCAACAGTCATCCTCTGCACCTGAACATAATATGTCTAGACTAAGAGGAGAACCTGGGAAGACCAGAGGTGATCTCTCATTAAAGGACTCTTCTCCCCAGAGCAGAGCCGACCAGGTAACCACAGCAGGAAGGACATTTATTTTGGGGAAGATAAATCATGTAAATATTGAACAGGGTTCTGTATCAAAAATTTCATCCTGGTGGGAAGCAATCTGCTCTCTGTGCCAACTCTGGTCAAATAGCATTTCCGGGACAGACAGCTGGGCTCAAGATTCCCCCATAGGTTGTCAAGATGTAAACAGAAAATGTGAGCCAGTCTTGTCTGAGGATGTTCATAAGCATGTACAAGGAAATACTGAGTAATCAGTCAGTCTCTGAATTTATCCCTTTAAATCCCCTATAAATGAGCATTGAGTGGCTTTTGATGATAAAATTAGAGGCTCCATCCCATGTGTTTTCACTTATTTATATTAAAGAATAATCTATGGCCATGTGGTACAACTAAGGTACAGCTTGCTGGATCCCGGACCTTGAATACCTTCCAAAGGCCAAAGGCTTTGTCTCCAGGGAGAGAAATTTCCAAGATGGTTGAACCTATAGTGTTCTGGGCCTAAGGAAATGTTCGTAGGTCACTGGGAGGATGTATAGAAAGAATTGCTGGATTTCAGCCTCTTCCTGACGCAGCTTAGTTTTCTGGCTGGCGAGGTTGGCGTCTTCATTCTCCAAAGCACTTCCTCCACAATGTACCGCCTCACTCAGATGAAAGCAATGGGCCAATACATCATGGACTAAAATGACCAACACAATGAACAAGAATAAACCTTTTCATATTGTGTTTTGATGAATTTGGTATAATAAACATTCTATGGTTAAAATGAAAATCTACAGCACAAATAGAAAGATGAATGCACAGCTATTATTATATGGTAAAATATTTCAGCACTCTTACCTATTCCTCTTTAAATGCACAAAAATAAAGCAAGTCATCTAAAACATCTACTATACAGCAACAATTTTAAAAATCGTGTGGGGCCTATGCTTTCCAAGACCCCCTCTGCTTTGTAGAGGGGAGTTCTCTCTGTTTGCTTGCTGTAGGTGTGTGTTTCCTCACCCCTCATAAAAACACTTCTTTACTGACTGGGAAAAAAAATACATTTATTACACTTATTCACACCATTGTTCTTACCTCTTAGTCATGAGTGGCATTAAATCAAATCTTGAATACATGAAATTAGGCTCAGATTGAATGGTATTTTAAATCAGTGCTTAACACTGCTATCACCCCCGCTTTATGGGAGAGCTGGTTCTTAAGAGATGACTAGAGAGAAAAGCTACACTTATTTTTGCTTTCCTTGTTTGTATTTTTTTTCCAGCTAGGAACTGGTTGTTTTAAATCTCATCACCATCATCCAGAAAAATGCATTTTGCAAATTAAAAGAGTAACATCAGCGATTTTCCGTGAGAATGAGAGTTGCTTCTACCGTGGCCAGAGGCAGTATTACTGAGCAACACATAGCTCGGAGGCCTCCCTCAGCTGTTGCTATGGTTATGAATGCATGTGCTCTCCCTGGCAGGACCTGCTTACCCTCTAAGGTTCCTGTACACACTGGTGTGAGCCATATTCATGAAGTTCTTTTGCAGAAATGATGTTATTAGTATTACTGCTGGAATGTTTGCCAAAGTCACAAAGACAAACAATAACAACATATTTCTGTCTCCCCCCTCTATTTCCTCATTAAATGATTCTACAGACCTCAGCTAAATATATTGCCTCTCCGGACCTAATCTTATTATTCTCATTCTTATCAAAGCAGAAACCTTGGGCAAACAATGAATGCAGAAGTCTGAAAACACAAACTTACTGTGATTTGGTTTTTGTCCTGTTCTCTATTTTTTAATTATATAATTTGGTGTAACTGACTGTTAAGTCTTGAAAAGCAGTATCTTTTATAATCACATTATTTCAGAAGAGAACAGAAGAGTGAGGAATACAAGAAAATTCTCTCTCTCTCTCTCTCTCTCTCTCTCTCTCTCTCTCTCTCTCTCTTTGTCTCTCTCTCCTTCCCCTCTATGTCCCTGTTTCCCTCCAACCCCCATCTCCCTGTCATCTTCTCGAAACAGACACACACTATGTTGCCCTGGCCGCCTAGCCTGACCTGGCACTCACAGAGATTCACGTGAATCTACCTCCCTGGTGCTGGGATTAAAGACGTGCACCCAGCCTGTGATGTAGCCTTTACAGTGTCAAAAATCTATTTATATGTTCAGTTATCATGACCCCACTCTTCCTTCTATAAATGATTCATAACTTTATCTTTCTAATAATAGGATCTCCTTGTCTTTATTTATAATTCTGTATGTTCATCTCCAAGTAATAAGTTTGTTTGGCTTCATATTAAATTAAAGCAAATAGCCAATATTTCCAAATTCGCTTAATTCATTTTTTGCCTACTTATCACGATATTATAGCTGATACCCTTTTCAAAAGTTTAGTTGATTTTCCTTTCATTGTTAAACAGTTTGCCATCTGTCATTTGTAAATTATGGTACTTATACTTGTTTTTCTAATGCTAATAGCATTCATTTAAATGTATTGCATTTTTTTCCAATTTGGGAAAATAGTATTCAATACAGACAATGAGAGAAATGTTGAAGGAATTTAGTTTTGTTTCATATATTTATGGTCATATTATTTTTTCATCATTTAAAATGTGTAATTGTTTTGCAATATATGTATGTATCAAATAAAACACTTTTCTTTTCCAAACTAGCTTTTATAATGAGCATGAACTGTTATCCTGTAAAAATTTGTTGTCACTTAACGTTATCATTTAATTTTGTTGTTTTGAGCATTAAATAAAATTTGTAGTCATATTTGCACGTCTTCAGCTTACCTCTTATATATGATGCATTTTTATATGCACTGTAAATTGTAAATTGTACATTTTCAATTATAATTTACATATTTGAGGTTTATTTTTGTATAATAAATCCAAGGATGCATTCCTATATTAGATCTAACATTTTCTCTGGTTTCATTTTTTCCTGTTTAGTAATCACAAAAACCATAAGTGATATTTCTCCCCATCCCTCCACCTAGAACACATCGTGTAGCCCAGGTTTACCTTAGACTCTTAGTCCCTGCCTCTTCCTCCTAAGTAATGCCGCAGATATGCACCACCAGACCCAAGTTTATTTTTTAAAAATATTTTTAATTGGAGATTTTTTCTTCTTCTCAAGATGAGGTGTCAGTGATCATATTTACCCACTCAAATGTAATGATCTGCATAAATATAATTAAAATGACTTCAGACACTGGAGGAACTCAGTTAACTACTCAGCTTCCACCCAGGTTCAGATCTAGAGCTTTGAGTTGGCCAACCACAACTCTATCCCATCCGTGAACTGCTGGGACATGTAAAGGGACCAGGCAGGCCTTCAGAACCAGGCTGACACAAGGCAACAATGGGATATCCAGGAGATATCTGGTGAGGACCCACCATCGATAATGTAGCAGAAGCCAGAGGCCTCAGACCAGTCCAATGACTCATTACATGTAAAACTGTTTGGGCAAAAGGGTAGAATCAGTGGCACATGGCAGCTTCCAGGGCAATATTTTTGTTTGTTTGTTTGTGGGAAGTTTCAGAGGCAGAGGACAAATATGGAGGGATGGGGAGAAGAGTGGGATTGGGGTGCATGATGTGAAATTTACAAAGAATCAACAAAAACGTTGAAAAAAGATTCCTACTCTATGAAAACTACCTGCGAAGCCTAAGGTGTGTCAAAGATTGAAATACATTTTTGAGGGACAATTTTATCCCTCAGATAATTTGACAAAGTGGAGGCAGATGAAGAAAGTGAGAACTAGGAAGTAAAGAGAAAACCGTGGAGAAAAACCAACTTACTTACACCTTGTGTGGGAAAAAGCAGATTAAGATAAAGACAAGGCATTTGAGCCAAGCAGCTCTACAATCAACTGAGAAATGTCAGCAGCAAAAGGTCCCTGATAATAACGTGCTGCAAAAGCCAGAAGCTCCATGCTCAGAAGAAAGTACTGGTGAAGAAGACATCACCAAGTTTATTGCGTCATATAACCAGGGAGAGAGAAGTTGCCAACATCCTACCCAGCTGGCCTGGAAAAGCGTTCATTGCTACAACCACACCACACATGTTACATAACCAAGCACTTTCTGAATGGTTGTGAAGCCCACTCTACAAAATGGAACTCGTGCCTGATAATGTTAACGGGGCCAAAACCCCATGGTTTGATGGGTCAAAGACCTAGGAAGAACCTAATACTATTATTCTGCTGAATGGATTAAATTGTCCCTTAAATTTTCATCTGCATGCATAAGACCTGCACCAGATTAGCCAACAAAAGTTCCCCGCAAGGATGGGGAGGGACTCGTGGAGTCCCACCTCTAGCTGAAGACCTATTGGCTGTGAGAGGCAGTTCTCTTTGGGGAAGTGGTCCCGAGAGAGCTACCCGTGCTCCAAGTGATGTCTACCATGCACATATAGGCAACACTACTCAGTGGACTGGGAAAAAAACACACATGCAGCTATGAGGTGGAAATAATAGAGAAATAGGAGACAAACTGGAGGGGATAAGAGGGGGATTGATTGGCTATAACACAAGGTATACCTGTATGGAATTCAGGCAACGAAAAAGAGCAATTGACTCTTCATTTCTGGACATTGGCATTTTAACATCACTTTAACGTCTGTTTAATAAACCCTGTGAAGTGGTAGGTACTTGAGTGAATTCTTGTCTGTGGTGTCAGCTCTTCTCTGAAATACAAAATATTCTCAGTATCCAGAAGTCACCTATGTGCAGTGTCTCATCATCCTGCTTTTCCAAAATAAGTCGCGGCTTACACTGCATCTCAGATGCTTAGATTACACTCTGTTGGCCCTGTCACAGGAGAGGATGAAGCAGTGCTCACTGAGGAAAAGCATAGCCTCTTGATATATGCGGGTGCAACACAAGTCTGAGAGATGAACACAAGCCATGCAGTTCCATAAGATATAAAAAGGCATCTCTATTCTAATTGGGAAATTATACCTGAAGCCAAATATAAAAAAACGTCAATTTTTCAGTGTGTTTTTATCCTCAAAAGAATTTTTGCAAAATAATATTTCATTATACCTTATTATTTTTGGAGATCTTATATAAATTAAATCTCAGGTTATAAGTGAAATATCAATTAACATAAGAATCAATTTAATGGTAATTTAAATAGCTAACTGTTATAATTTTTGCATAATGATGTGGCCTCTGGGCTTGAAGTACTAATCATGTCTAATTAATTTAAAGGATGTTACTTTTTATTATCACTGAAATTTCTGACAGGTGATAAAACATTTAGGGTTGCCATCACAAACTTTTTACATCAGCTGCACTGTAAGCTGACAAGTCATAGATCATTCCTTTGAAAATGGACATTTAGGGGGAAAAAGGAAAAGAAAACAATCTTAAGTACATTTTAAAGTATTGCATAGAACTGCCATTTCACCGCCAAAATGAAAGTAATTCTATTCACTAAAATAATAAAAGAATTGACACTTTATTTTAAAGATCTCAATAGCTATAATCAACCTTCACAGGGAATAATCGATTTCAATTTCAGAAAAAAAAAATTTCCAACCTCTTGAATTTCTGTAGTATCTATACTGCCAGAAACATTGACACACTTTCCACTGCTATTTGAAAAAGCTTGATCTTTGGGGGTTCAGATAGCAAATCAATATAACTGCAAGAGGATTAGCTAGAGGCTCTGTCCTTTCTCTAAATGGAACACTAAAACACCTACTATTTAAAGCATTTGCAGAAATGTAAAATAATGTGAAGAAAATTATTCTTTGAAGATTATAGATTCTACGCCTGTACAGAAACCAAACCAAAGGCGCAGGACAGATTAGCAGAAAGCTGATACGGGGTAACATGCATTCCAAGCAATGATGGAAAGTGGAAGACTCCAGCCAGCATGACCCCAAGATCTACAGTACGGTTCTTTTCTTTTAAAGGGAAAGAAAAGAATTCTACAAATCCCCAGGAGGGATTTTATGTAAGATAAGTACAGTCAGGAAGCAGAGTGAGCAAGAAGTAGCTCTAATCTGAAGGTCAGTCTGCCAAGCAGCATTTGTGAGGGTAAGGACACAACCTGGAAGGGAAGAGAGATGAAGACAGCCATACAAAGAAGCAGCGCGTGAGAGCAGTTGGAAATCTGGGTTGGGGCTCAGACGGGTTCTTCAACCTCTTTTGTTCCAACTACCTGCTCTGTAAGATGTGAATGATAACAGCACCTGCTCAGGTGGTACAGGGAACTAAAAGACTTGTTATTCATAAAGTATTCAGGCTAGCACTGGGCACATGATAAGATATAAATACACGATGTTTTATAATATTGGAACAATATAGTAACAATGCTTTCTATCTTTATGTGTTAGCTAGTCTATTTAGTACAGTTCTGAAATTTCTTGAGTTCCCACTTGAAATCTGTAATAAAGCAATGCTTTAAAACCATCAAGAAAATCCTTATTCAAACTTGTGGTCAAACAAGATCTCCATGGATGTTACTAAGTCTATCGTGATGCTTGAAAGAAACAGAAAAATAAGTGACGGTGGAGACAATTCAAAGGTCCTGGACAGATATCAGGAACCCATGGGTTTCCTACCATTAAGAGACACTAAAACACACAGACAGACAGACGAATACACACACACACACACACACACACACACACCTTTCAGGGTGAACCAATGCAAACTTTTCGTAACACATACATCAGTTCAACTTGGTTTTGGACAAGCTACTTCACCTGTCCAGCATTTAGTTTTTTCATTCATCAAAGAGGGATGATGTCATAGTTCATTTGTGCTGTCATAAGAAAATACCACAGAGCGAGTAATATATGGAGACTAGCAATCGATTTCCCCTCAGTGCTGGGGACTTTAAAGTCATGATCAAAGTTCTCATAGCTTTGGTTGCTGGTGAGAGCTTGGTCTCTCCTGAAAAGTGCCCTGCCATTGTGTCTTCATGTGGCAGACAGAACGGAAAAGTGCCACTTTTTCAAGGTATTAACTCATCCAAGAGCAGGCGCTCTCACGACTTACTCCCCTAAAGGCCTCACCTCTTAATACCCTCACAATGGGGGTAAGTTCTGATGATTGAATTATGGGGGCATTCAGATTATAGTCATGGTACCACCTAATTCATGTAGCTTTCATTAACTTTGTGGAGATCAGAATCAAATCCAGGGTATTATGCGTGCCTGTCAAGGGTTTTGCCATTGAGATATATAGCCTTCATATTACTTTTATAATTAAATGAATAAAAATAATAATCACAACAAAATTCCAAACTTATCGATCATGGCACAATGGTTCCATGCCTTTTATTTGTTTTGAACCTCAATTTTGCCTTATGCAAAGTTAAAATATTAAAATCCAATTTCTTATTGATACTGATTGTTTCTAACTTCTTCACTGACTTTTTCAGACTTTAATTATAGCGACTATACATATAACTCACATTGTATATTTGAAGCAACATAAACCATAGGCTAAGCTTGGCCAGCTTAGTGTTAGAAAATTCTAGAAAACTACCTTCTATTAGTTTTCACAGTTTTGTGGCCAAACACCTAACAAATATAACTTAAAGAAGGAATGATTTAATTTGCCACATTGTGTGATGATACGATCTCTTACAGTTGGGGAACATGGAAGCAGCAACGTGAGGCTGAGAATCATACCATTACTATGATCAGAAAGAGGAAAAAAGCAATGCTCATGCTCAATTCCCTCTCTTCTTCTTTTTTATTTATTTATTATGTATACAATATTCTGTCTGTGTGCATGTCTGCAGGCCAGAAGAGGGCACTAGACCCCACTACAGATGGTTGTGAGCCACCATGTGGTTGCTGGGAATTGAACTCAGGACCTTTGGAAGAGCAGTCAGTGCTCTTAACCTCTGAGCCATCTCTCCAGCCCCCCCCCTTCTTTTTAAGGACTGGTCACACCCTAATTTAATCTCTCTGGAAATATCCTAAGAGACATACCCAGAAGTGCGCCACCTACATTATTCTAAACCATGTTGAAGTTGACAATCAGCATTACAAGTACACCCTTTGTCAATTTGACAGGCAAACACCTCACTTTAAGTCAGGAAATTATATCCGTGGTCCTCAAAGGCTCATGGCTGCTTCATAATGGAAGTAAAATGCGTTTAGTTTGATTTCTAAAGTCAACAAAACCTAACATTTCCCAAACTAGTCAACACTGTAAATGAAGTATTTCCTGATGTTCAAACCATTTCTTAACTATGAATATTGTAAAGCCAATCCAGTAACAGAGCTGGAGATGTGGCACGGCAATCAGAGCACCTTTTTGCTCTGACAGAGTATATGACTTTAATTCCCCGAACCCCATGATGGTTCACAAATGCCTGTATCTCCAGTTCCCGAGAATCTGACATGGCAAGATCTGAAGCCTCACTGGAAACTAAGCACACATAGAGTCACAGATAAACGTGCAAGAAAAATACTCATAGACATAAAGCAAAATAGTATATTTTAAAAATAAAAATAATAATAGAAGTTACGCATTTCCAATATACAATAACATAAAGGAAAATTTCCATTTCAAGATGGCACAATTGGTATGCCCAGCTGTGGAGCCTTTACATTCAACACCAATCATCGAGGAAAGATGCAGTCTCTGGTAAATAGGAATGACTGTGTTGGGGGAATCAACACCAACTGTGTTCTGCTTGGATTTGAGACAGCTGCCATTGGAAATCATACCTAGCACTGTAAGTCTTATAGAGAGCTCGTGATTGGGGAAGTCATGGGCCCTCATAAGGAACATTAAATGAAGTTTTCTAGGTGCGCAAACTAACAAACTGTTCTCTAAATATTTCTGGTTTTGCCTGTAGATTATTGCTGTGCTTAGCCATGGTCAGAGAGGACTCTCTTTAGCAGTGGGCAATACCAACCACCTTCCCCCCCCCTCTCTCTCTGGGTGTGTAGGTAGATAGGTATTTCTGGACAAATGTATGATTTTAGTTGCATATAGGCTAGCAAAATGTTTAGAAAATCACAGGATGACATATCCCAGGGGAATACGATACAAAGAAAGGTGCAACAAAAATCCATTATTAACTCAGGTTTAATATGGGTATTCGATAATCATTTATGAATTATTATAAAACATAAAGAAAACATTGGCTAGAATAACAAAACTGAAATGGCTATCTTTTTGGTTTGACATGCATATTTACAATATTTAAGAGAAAAGTACATACATAAAAACATATGTGATAGAATTTTCTCTAAGGAAAGCCATAGACTGCATAAAAAGATACTATGATGGTGTTTCTGAGTAGTAATTTGTTTTCATGCATGAATGATTCATTTCAGAATGCCAAGTAACTCGGAGAGGGATAAAGTAACTCAGTATACCAGACTTTGTTTGCTAGTACTGAATTGCTGTATAAGTGCTTAACGTGATTTATATATTGTGAAGTTCTTTCTCCAAGTTCAGAAACTCTCAACTACAGAGACTCTTAAAAGGGTAAGCAACAATTGAGTGCATATCCCTAAATGGGACATCCACACTAGTCTTTTCAACTCTCAAGGAGCATTGATGGAAGATGGGGTGGAAAGGATGTTAGAGCCTGAGGGTGGGGACAAATACTGTGAAACTGAGTCTGCTGAATGCACCATGGCTGCTGCACACAAGAACTCACCGAGACAGTGGTTACTTGCCTAAGACCTGTCCAAGTCCAAGACTGGATCTGTCACTATTCCATCAGGGATGTGGGAAGGGACTGATGAGAATCCACCTCTCCCTGAGGTTCTCCAGGCTATAAATGGTTGCTGGGATATAAGTGAGCATATTACCCCCTGATGTAGCTGCTGTTGTGCTTTGTTTATGAACCCGTGGCATGTAAGCAGTGCTAATTGCATGCAAGGGCTCAGACACACATGAAGATATGAATATAGGAGGGTAGCAGGAGACTTACTGGGAAGGAGAGGAATTCACTTGGGGTGGGGAATCATGAAAGAGAGTGAGGGAGAATACTATAAAGGTGTGTGTGTGTGTGTGTGTATGTGTGTGTGTGAAACTGTGAAATAACAAATTTAGAAGAGTAATCAGAAGCCAAAAAAAATTCCAGCTCACAATACTATATACAAGAAACATGCTTTTGAGCAATGTGAGGGGGTCAAGTTAAAGAATGACTTCCTTGAGTTAGAGTTAAAATAGAAGCAATTGCAGACAAAAGGAAAACCTAGGCTGAGAATATTTCACTCAGGATAGTGAATGCTTGACCTGAGAGCTCCTGTCACCCTCTTCAGGGACTTTGGCAGGAAGTTTAATGAGCCTTGTTTCAAAATAATTCTAACTATAGCCTCCCTGATGACCACTATCATTCAACTACTTGTCAAACTAACAGGGTATAACCAGACCTGAAGGAAAACCAAAGTGGAGAGTCAAGGCAGACAGTGGGTAAGACTGAGACGTGCCTGCTGGGAAACCCCCTTAGCCCTACTGCAGCATCAGCCCCATCTCCACCATCTCCACAACATCAGGACCACTGTGCTGGGCGATGCACTTTATGACTGCTTGACAGAGAGGGGAAGCGGATGCTAAAATGAACTCCAGGCCTGCAGTACAAGGCAGCTCTGAGCTTTGCAGAGAAAAAGAAAACCTACTTTCCAATTGTCCCAGAGATGGTAGTGGGCCCTCAATGGACTGCCAGACATAACTGGTCTGGCAATAACTTAAGATTTCAATTGTTCTTGTTACCACAGCTTTTAAAACTGATAGTTTTCAAAAGTTGCTGTTATAAAGAATTTTATACTGGGAATGTATAAAAACTCCAACACTTACATCATACCTCAGATTGTTTGGATGTTAAAAGAGGAAGCCTGGCATCTGGTTTTTCTTTTCATCTTCAGGTGACTCCTATGTGCAGACAAGTTCCACATGCATTCTAAAGTTCTAAGTGGTTCTTTGCTGCTGGTTCAGCATCCTTGTGATCTGTGTTCTTCTTTATCCAAGAACAAAGCTCATTTTCCAATGCAGAAGCTCACCATCACCCCCAAGCACTGAAGATTCTAGAACCCACAAAACAGGAAGTGGTGTTGGAAGTCTCATATTCTTGGGCGATACCAATGAATTCTAACTTTGAGAAATGCTGATGACCACGATAAAAGTCAAATGTCTTTGGAGAGCTTTAGCAGTTGAAATCTGCGATGGTGGGGAAGAGTCAGTTTTCTTTGGGAAATGGCTCTCACGACACAGTTAATGGCCTTACATCAATGCATACACGAATATCCTTGATTGAACTCAAGGGTTATGGAAAGAGGACATGAAGTTTGGAGGAACACACAGTGGGAGTCTGATGGAGTTGGATGAGAATAGGGGTTTGGTATAATTAAAATGCATTGTATATATGTAAGAAATACTCAAAGAATAAAGTTCGTATGTGTTCTATTGCTACCCAGCCTATCTTATCTGATATATTTTGTTGTATTTTCTCTTTCTTGAACCTGAAGGTCCAGCAATTCTAAATTTAGTAAATTTATTTTAAAATTATTTAGTAAATTCTAAATTTACTAGATCACTAGTAGCCCCCTCCACTATCCTTAGGCAACACACTAAACTCCTCTCAGCCTTTATTCCTCTTCTGTAAGATGGGGATATATTATATATCCTCGGGGTTGTTTGACAATTAATTGAAATCATTCATCAGCTAGGGTCTAGCTCTGGGTTTGTCCAAAGGAAATCTTAAATACTCGTGCATTAATTAATTCTACAGCCTGAAAAGGTAAAGCGGCTGGGCAGAGCTAGCTACCCAATGCTAAACAACTACTGATGGCTGAACCGCCGCCTGCAGCCAGGAATGACAATCCTACGGCACTAGAGTGAGCATATTTGCAATATGAAAAATTGTGTTGGGGGGAGAAATTGCCATACTCTTAGGATTTCACAGGCCACCCATCAAATGCACTAAAGAAAAAAAATAATCCTTCCAAAAAATAGGATGCCTGATCTCCTTAGCTGCAAGGCAGCTTATTCAAGAGTGAAGTTTTAAGACTGAATAAATAAATTCCCATATTAAACACTGGGTTAAATACAATCTCTGGCCTAAAGGTCCTTGCAATCTAAAGGAAACAGCATACACAGATGGACACTTGGGAAAGGAGGAATTTATAAAGTTATTTTCTAAAGCTTTGTTATTTTCTCACTGTGTCCAACATTAGTCACTGATAAACAGCGGAGAAAAGGGCCAAGGGAAGTTTGCTTTCACCCTTAAGGATCTCAAATATGTGTTTCATTTCATAGGACACTTACCATGCCTACTATTTGATTTATCTTAATAAATCAGGGCTTCTGGTTAATAAAAGTGGTGATTAGGATGATGATGAAGATAATGGATGGATATTGGTGGAGAGCTGATAACTTTTGAGCATGTAACATGTGCTTTAAATATGCTAGATAATATCCCAAGCCTCCGTGGGTAATTAATATTAGTTTTGATTTGTCAGACAAGAAATGGAAAACAAAGGTAGCTTGCCTATTTCCTCCTATTAGTCTTGCAATTCTTTGTCCTAAGAACTGTTTTCAGGTAGATACATCTAGAGGGTGGGGCTTCCCCACAGCTTTGGGAAAAGGCAGCTTCTAATCATTAGAGGAAATCTCTTCACTGAAATGCGGAGACCTGATTCTAGCCAAAGGTGTAGGTCTGTCCACTAACCTAATGTGCTACAGTTCCTCCACAGACCAGGTAGGAGTTGTCTTCCCAGCTCCTTTCAAACCACAGAGCCTTGCTTGCTTTGTCGTGGGTTCTGTGCTGCTCTTCTCTGAGAACCTGCCATTGTGGAAATGGTCACTAACAAGGATAATTCTTTCAAATGAATTAATTTCAGAGTAGTTTGATCACACTCTCTTTTCAAGGTATGATGAAGGAAGTACAAGATGACCATACTGTTTTATATAAACAGCATAAAACTTGGTGACAGAATGTACTTATATCATTAGCCAAAGCCAATCTGGTAACTTCTCGGTTCCTGGACAACATCCATAATGGACAACGAAGAGAATATTTTCTCCAAAGGAAGAATCTTTCTGGTTATTAATAGCAACATAGGATCAATTAGAGAAGAGAAAATATTTTATCTTTTAAATGTGAGCATGACTTAGTCTTATAAACTAGAAAAAAAGCACATTGCAGGCAGAAGGGCAAAATACTTCATTTGTTGTGAAGATCCAAAGGAATCAAAAGGAAAACAATAGGCACATGCTATAAGGCAACAAGAAATCAAAAAGAAGTGGCAACACAACCTACTAATATTCAGACAGCCTTTAATATCTCAACATTTGATGAGAATGTTAGAGAGAAAATGAACATGAGCTGGCACTTGGACCACAGTACAAACTCCTACCCACAGGGGCATGTGGAATCACGGCCATTGGGGGATGCCCACTTTATGACGTCAGACCACAGTGTTTCACAGTAAACTGGCACAGGAAAGACAGTTTCCTCAATTACCATACTGTGATTTCTCAGGATTATTTATTTATTTATTTATTTAGACAAAAGAACACAAGCTCCAGCAATAGCACGACTGAGACGGCCCTCAGGAAGACAACTTTACTTCAAAATGAAAATCAGTGCAAAAACCAAAACAGGAACAGAATAGTGTAACTGGACAGTCTCAGCTCCTCCTGTCTGTCTTTTTTCTTTTGGATTATTTGTTGTGTAAATAACTGTTTATGGTCATGATATATGCATCACACACAAGAGCAAACTCTGTTTTGTTAAGATAGCAAAAATATTGACTTTCCTTTATTTTCTGGAAGTATTTAGAAGAATCTCCATGGCTTATAACAGTATTAATGACTGATCATGATGAGGTCTGCATCTTCTCAACAGAGGGAGGATCTTGAAGCCGTAGTTTACGATCTGACTGACTCTGGAGATCTTTACAAGAAAGGAACCTTAGCCAGATCCTGCTCCACCCCACTCCATATCAGAATTCCAGCCTTTACTATTTCACTGGTTTGTGAAATTAGGATTCTGTGTTAACCTAGAAGCCTTTTAAAACTGCCTGCCAGCTCTTCTCGTCTACCATTTGTTGACTTTACTTTTACCTCTGTGCTTACTTCTGTCTGTCTGTTTTTGTCCAAATAGGAATGATCACATTTCATGAAAACATGCCCATCTGTAAGCCTGTTAAAATGTTCACAATCACTAAGAACAAATAAGAACAGGCTATGTATTTGTCTGTATTTGAATTATACCTCTTTGACTGTTGGAATTGTAATTCTCTGACTTTTACTCAGTTCAGCTCTCTTGCACGAGGAAGATTAGATACATGGTTTCTCCCGGATACAATTTGTTTTGATGAGCCATAATAGTCTTCATATAATAGTCTGTTCTATTGTAATCTAATGACTGTATATGTGTGTGTGTGTGTATATATTAAAGTATTATATATAATATATGTATATGTGTGTATATAATAGTAAACACATATATTATATATATTATTACACATATATAATATATAGTATTATAGATTAGCAACTTTTTAGACCTGCCATGACATTTAAAAGCTGTTCTTGTAATTTTTCCATCAATTTCTTTATGGCCCCAACTTTATGGTGATAAAACTACAAAATGAATGGAAAAAATGGTGAGAAATATGTATAAAGGGTTGAAGCAGCAAAGCAAATAAACACAAGCTGTCTAAGAAGCTAAGTCTGTATTTGTGTGCACCTAAGGTGATGATGAGCAATAATGAGATAAGCCTATTGAGGTTTAGAAAACACAGGACGTGGAGATATAATATATTCCATGAAGGAATATTAGTTGAAAACTTGCATTTAAAGCAACTAGATCCTAGGTATTTTCTCTCCCCAAAAGAGTAAGGTCACTAAACCTCCCATCTGAGGAAACGGATGTGTGCAGATTAGCCCTGTTGTGGTTGAAGGTGTTTGTGTAGAAATATCAGAGCTGAGGGAGTTATCAGGAAAACAATATATCTAAACAAGCGCTTGTATGCTGACTTGGAAGAACGCTAGCCTCCTTGCCTTTTGTCCTGGACCCACACCCATGCTCATCATTGTCCTCCAGTGAACCATTACAACATACCTCATTGGGTAAATTGATTTGCCCAAATGAAAGTACCTGTGAATAACTGTCCCAGTGGCTTACAATGAGTCTCTGTCCAGTGACACCAATATCCACCTCTAAGTCCCAATTTTATACTTCATTGTAAATTAAGCATTTGACAAAAGACAAAAAATCATTGCATAAGGAGAAAGAGAAAATGTGGAAAACAGAAGGCGGGAAAGATTACTGAAAAGTTCAGAGTGCTGGTTACTCTTCCAGAGAACCTAAATCTGGTGTCCAGCACTCACTCACCTCAGGGAGCCTGCCACTGCTGTTAACTACAGTTCCATGGAGTCTGATAGCTTCATGTGGCACAGTGAGTGTGAGCCTGCACGCACACACACACACACACACACACACACACGACGTGAGAGTCCCCTTGGTATGCTGTGAATACTATTGGTTAATAAAGAAACTGCTTTGGGCCTATTGCAGTTTGGAATAGGGCAAGCCGGGAAATCCAAGCAGATAGAAGAGGAGAGAGTAAGCAGAGTGAAAGAGACGCCATGCAACCACCTGAGGAGAAAGATGCTCACGCATAAATACCAATAAACCACAAGTCTTTTTGTAAAATAAAAAATAATAGAAATGAGTTAATTTAAGATATAACAGATAGCTAGCAATATGCTTAAGTGATTGGTTAAGAAGTGTTTTTTGTTTTGTTTTGCTTGTTTGTTTGTTTGTTTCTCCTTAACTTTGGAGCCTGTCTTGGAACTAACTCTTATAGACCAGACTGGCCTCAAACTCACAGAGATCCGCCTGCCTCTGCCTCACAAGAGCTGGGATTAAAGGCGTGCGCCACCACCGCCCAGCCCAAACAATGTCTTAATTAATACAGTTTCTGTATGGTTATTTCAAGTCAGGGTGGCCAGAAACGGAGAAGCAGCTTCCATCAACACACACACAAACACACCCATGCTCCCGTGCAAATAGAAATAAAAATATTTTGAAAAGAAACATAGAAAACAGAAGTAAAGGGAAATGTCAAAAGAAATTACCCAATAGTTTCAAAGAAAAGGTAAGGTTTTGCATTGCTAGGACAATAGGAAGGTTTAGAGTGGGAACACTCAGAAATTCAGAACGAGATTCTGAGAATAACAAGTTCACAAACACAAAAACTACTAGAAAATTTGGAAGATAAATGGATAAACCTCTAAGAAAGTAAAGCAAAAAACTTAAAGAGCTTCTTTAAGGTTTAAGTATAAACTTTTAGGATCATTTAAGATGTTGAACACTGATGGAATCAGAGAACAGCTACACAAGAAAAAACTGACGAAAATCAAGAAGATAGTTCTAGGGCTTGGGTGAGAACTTATAAGACGAAAAGCTGCAGTGGGCACTTTTCACAGCTGGCGTGAACACATGAACAAAGTAAGTACACACAGACAGACTGAGTCACATTGTGAAATTTAGAGCACTAAGTCTAGAAAGAATTGTAAAAGCTTATAATAAGAAAAAAAGTAAGAGTAATTACCTAGTGAGATGAAAAAAGACACAAAAATTAATAAGAACTAGATTGGAGGGCTGGAGAGATGTGGTTGGTTAAGAGCTCAGTTCCCAGCACCCAAGTACCCATGTTGGGCAGTTCACAAATTCCCAGAACTCAAGCTCCAGGTGATCTGACACCCTCTTCTGACCTCTGTGGGTACAAGGCATACATGTAGTACACACATATAGGCAAAATACTCCCATACCTTAAATAAATATTCAAAAGTAAAGGAAAAAGATAAATGCTTCCATAAATGTGAGGAAAAAAAATTTCCATTTCAGAATTCTCTTCCCAGCCACATGCACCATCAAATATGGAGAATGGAAATAAGTGTATTTTATATGATATAAAGTATATGCTAATTTTCATAGCATTCATTCAAAAAACACCTACTAAAGTATATTCTCCAGAGAAGACAAGGGCAAAAGAAATCAGAGTGACCATGAGAAAAGAAATGCACACATGTCACGAAATATGATTTCATTGTGAAATCTGTCTGCACATCTCTATGGATGCATCATAACAGACACACTTTGCATGATTTTGACCAAAATTTGATGTAACTATTATAAGAAAGCAGGTAAAAATATGAATGAAATCGTTTGAAAAAAAAAGAGGCGGCAAATATGAACCTTCCTACCAAGGTACATAAAATAATTCATAAAAGAAATAGTCATTTTCAGGATTACAAGAGAAATTCTAAAAGGGAGAGAAGAACATTAAAACAAATACACTTTGAGATAAGAGTCAATGTTGAGAGGGTTGGCAAGCTTTTCATTAACAGTCCTTGAAGGAAAAAATTCACTACTTATTGCCAGTCATAGCTACAAGTAATCTCGTTCAATAGTGAGATCATAGAAAAAAAAAACAATGCCCTTAATCTCATGTGGCATTTTTAATTAAGATATTTTAATACTTAATATAGTATTATTGTTATCAAGGCCGAGAAACTATGCTGTCTATTTTGTTTTTCTTAAGATTGTCTTCAAGTTTTTAGTAAATCCAATAAAAATGAAGATTGCAAAGATTGATGAAAAAATAATCTTTGACCATTTTTAGATGACAGTTTTATCCGTGTGAAAATTCTTCAGAAACTAATTAATTGGGCAAATAAGGTAGATAATCAAAATTTATGGATTAGATGCCAAGAGACGGAACATTTTTCAGTCTCGGGGTTTAAATGCTTGCTGTCTCTTTTGTGAGGCTGGAACTTCTCTCAAGGTATCTAGATAACTCTCTTCACCTGCAAAGCCACACTTCTGCTCAGAGTGATCGTCATGTGACTTTTCCTGCCAAGACGGGAATAAACTTCTCTTTACCCGGTTTCTTAGTCAGTGTTCTATTGCTGTGATGAGACACCATGACCACAGCAACTCTCACAAGGAAAACATTTAATTGGGGATGGCTTACAATGTTTCAGACCTTTAATCCACTACTGTCATGGTGGGAAGCAAGGCAGCGCATGGACAGACATGATGCTGGAGTGGGAGCTCAGAGTTCGACATCAGGATCCTCTGTATCCACAGGCAGCACCAAGAGAGAGGGCCACTGGACCTGGTTTGAGCATTCAAAACCCCAAAGCCCACCCCCAGTGATGCACTTCCTCCAATAAGGTCACACCTATTCCTACAAAGCCACACCTCCTGGCCGGGCGGTGGTGGCGCACGCCTTTAATCCCAGCACTTGGGAGGCAGAGGCAGGTGGATCTCTGTGAGTTCGAGACCAGCCTGGTCTACAAGGGCTAGTTCCAGGACAGGCTCCAAAACCACAGAGAAACCCTGTCTCGAAAAACCAAAAAAAAAAAAAAAAAAAAAAAACCCACACCTCCTAACCTAACCCCTGTCAAGTAGCACCACTCCCTAGAACCATGCATTCAAATCTATGCCTCTGGAGGCCTTTCTTCTTCAAACCACACCACCCAGACACAGTGCCCGCTGCAGATTTGAGAAATTTTTCTCGTTAGTCGGTTTAGATAGTTGAATTGATGAGTTTATTTGGGTTATGGACAAGACAAGGGGTGGAGGTCCACTTACAGAAGCACGGTGGCTCAAAGCCCACTGTGTCAGTCAAAAGTCCACCAACGACATGGGTGACACCTCATGGAAGCTACATCAACATAGAAATCTTCTTTTACTTTTCCAAATCTCAGCAACTAGGTTTGTTGGCTAAATAACACTGGGGTGACACCTGTGATTTTTTGGGAGTCCTTTTAACTATTTTATGGGTTTCACATCTCTCCAGGGTGAAGGGTTGGGAAAACATCTACACATCAGAGACCCTTCATTTGCATTTTCATTGTTGCTTTCTTTTCTTTCTTTTTGGTGTTTTTTTTTTTCTTTTCAAGACAAGGGTTTTTGGTAGCTTTGGGGCCTGTCCTGGAACTAGCTCTTGTAGACCATGCTGGCCTCCAACTCACAGAGATCCTCCTGCCTCTGCCTCCCGAGTGCTGGGATTAAAGATGTGCATCACCACTGCCTAGCTTCCTTGTCACCTTCATCTTCTTTATGCTGTTACTTCTATTATTAGCATTTATGAATGCCTGTGATGAAAGCTTTACATCAGCTAACAGTTAGCTCCTACAGCCATAACAATTGTTTAAGCTAAATTAACATTTTCCAAGTGAAATATAAGATTAATACCATGCATTGATATTCTAATAATTATATAAAATAAACACATTGAACTGACAATGCATGTAGTAAAGGATATTTAAAGTTTTGATGGAGGATTTTTAAAATATTTTAAAATACCTTTCATAAATTTGCAATTTCCTTGTTGTTTTCATGTTCTTTTAAATTTTATTTTATTTTGTTTGGGGGTTTGCAAGGGCAGAGGGTGGAAATGGGTGGGATGGAGATGCATGATGTGAAAGACATAGAGAGCTAGTTCCAGGAAGGCTCCAAAACTACAGAGGAACCCTGTCTTGAAAAACAAACAAACAAAAAAAAAGAATGAATAAAAAGAAAGTTTAATAATAAATAAAATATATAGATTAGATATTCTCTGAGAAAAAATGAAATTCCCTTGCCAGGCTACTTTTATTTTGTTTCATGTGTTCCTTGGTTACACCAAGATTTTTCTTTTTTCCAACTGGTACAAGAAGTTTCTTTGTTTGGAGCACTAGAGGTTCAAATGGGGGAAGTGTAAGAGGGAAGAATGAGAAGAGTAGAGAGAAAAGTTCATCAAAAGTATGAGAATGAACAAATTGAATGAGGATATAACTATTAATGAGACTTAGTCCTCACAGGACATTTAAAGAAAACAAAAAGTGACATCTTCTTCAAGATTGCTCCCTGAGGATGGAAAATGAGCACTTAGTCATTGATTTACCCAAGGCCATTATTACAGTGTTGTGTAACAGACTTTTCCTGGGGAAACACAACACAAACATGCACACACACATACACACACACACACACACCTACTCAACCTAGATAAGAACTGATAAGAGACCAAAGAACGGATACCACAAAGGGTGAATTGGTGAAGCAATATGTTTTCTTGAGCATTACTTATGGGAGCAAAAAATTAAAGCTGGGAACCCAGAGCCAGATCTACAGCTTGCAGGTAGCTCAACTGGGTGTAGATGTTCCAGGTAGTTAAGTCGCTCTGAGCCTCTTCTAAACAGAGCAGCTGGTTTTTGCTTCTTCTTGGCAGTTGGGCTGGCCTCTGCTTCTTCCAGGTTACTCCTTGACTGATCCGAGAGTGACTCCCAGCATCTTCACTGCTCCTAGACTCCTGGGGAGGGAGAGGCTCTAGTGAGTCTGCCCAGTTTCAGGGACTTCCTGGAGTTATTTCCAGTTGTTTGCTTCCCATCTTTTGGAGCTTTCCTACACAAATAGAATGTTTCACCTTCTCACAGAACAGAGGTTCTCTACCTGTGATTCTAGACCCTTTTGGGGGGTCACATACCAGATATTTATATTACAATCCATAACAGTATCAAAACTATAGTTATGAAGTAGCAATGAAAAAACTTTATGGTTGGGGGGTCACCACAATCTTAGGAACTGTATTTAAGGGTTGCAGCATTAAGAAGGCTGAGAACCACAGCCCTGGAAAATTCTTGTCTCCACATCCTTATAAACGTCCTGACCTAACACATCCTGCTCTTTCACTTCTTTTTCACAGCATATGCCTTAAGAAGTCTGCCTCCAACATGGAGGAAACGGCCACACGACACATCCAGACCTCATCAGGGTCAGCACTTCATCTGAGTCATAGAATCCTTCCAAGTAGAAAAGAGAAGTGCAGAGACCAACTGCAGCAGAGACAGCCAGCATGCGGGAGTTCTCTGCAGGTGCAGGGAGCTTAGGCAGAAAAAGGTGCAGATCCGGGTATTGGCAATATTTGCAAAACACATAATATTTTTAATTTCCCCCAAAAGGTAAAAGATACACAAGGATCTAAGCATGAAATACACAATTTTAAAACAATTTTTAAAAAGTAGATAATACCCTTACAGAATCCTGACAAAGGATTTCTTAAACACATAACATGATAAAACATTGCACTGATAAACTTGATCGCATAAAATATCAAACATCTGTATAATAAAAGATATAAGCAAAACTATTGCACAATGGGCACTTTAAAGAACACATGGAATTAGTCCTTTAAAAATTTAAAACCCTTCCAAATAACAGGCAAAAGTGGGTCCAAGGAAGTAACTGGACAAAATATATATGCAAAACTGTGATGAAATATAAACAGCAACCTAGAGCAACTGATCACATAAAGCACTATTTGCTAAGTCAAATCCAGCTCTTACTCAGTCATCTTCGAATTCTCTTGCAAACCAGATGAGGCCACAGCTACTTAAGGGGACTACACCGCAAATATTGCCAATCATTACCACAAAAAGAAAGGGATTTTACAGGTTCCTCTTCTGCAAATTACGCTGTGACCAAAACTCGTATTTCCCGTCAAACCTAAAGGTGTGTAGCCAGGCATATTGGATGAACAACCCAAATGTTTATCATGCTAGTTATCAAGAAATTTAGTATTAAAAAGCAAGCTATTGTTCCAACACATGGCATTGACAAACATCATTAATTGTAGCAGTATTTGTGTTAATAAGGTTGTATGCAAAGGGAGACCCCTGAGCTGATGAGAGAGTACAATATAGTATGTACTGTTTAGAAAACACTTTGGCTTTTCTAATAGGAATAAAAATACATAGTATGTATCTACCTACATACCTATCTGTATCTATGTGCGTGTGTGTGTATCATTTATCATCTCTCTATATGCCTGCCACTAAAATTATGTACTCACACACAGAAATGTTTGTATTAAAAGGTATAAGATCTGTCTTTTCATCTGCTTATTCATGATTAAACAATCATTCTTTTAACATTCTTTGTTAAGTGTTATTTAAGTGCTAAAATAAATTACATTAAGCAAGAGACTCCAAGAACTCCAACACTGAGAATTTCGAGAGAGCAAACAAGGGCACATGATGACACACTCCCAATCCCAACGGAAACAATTCTGCTGCGCAGGGAGACTGTATCTGAGAAAGTAAAGCAAACAGCAGCCTTATCTAGCTTCCAAATTGATACCAATCATACGCAAAGCATAGACGTCGACATCTGAAAGAAACGTGGTGAGGATAATAAAATCCAAAGGAGACCCTCACTAAGCGACCAGTGCCTAAGACCTACCTGAGATAATTGCCACTGACTCTCTAACTCCCTCGTAATTTGCATAATTGTTTCACCTGTCCATTAATCTTAATCCATCACAACATGGTAACATGGTAGTTTCTGAATGCTTAGCTTTCAGGCGTTGACCCTGAAGTTCTGTGCCTAGGACAAACCATGACAATCAAATGCAATTATAATCTATGTATTTTTAATTTTTATTTGTATTTATTATTCTCTGTGTGTGAGAGAGAGGGTGCATGTGCACACACATACACTCATACATGTTTGTACATACATGTGTAGTATAGTTGTTTAGCTGTGAGAGGACAACTTTTGGAGTTGGTCCTCTCCTACTTTTACATGAGTTCTGCGTATTTAACCCAGGTCATCAAGGCAAGCACATCCACCTGCTAAGCCATCACACCAGCCTGCAAATGTAAACTTTAGAGACTGGAAGCAAGCGTTTTTCAGCCTTAAAATCCGTAGGATGTACCTAGCTCTTCATGGTTGAGAATGTCGGAGATGGCTTTGCCCTTCGGAAGCCTTTTTTTCCATCATGTAATAATGCTGGCATGATATTATTGTTTTATGGGATAATAACATTTCCATCTTATGGCACTGTGCATTTAATTTTGGCTATGCTTTAAGGCATTTCCCACAGTGCCTTGCTTGAGGCTGACAACACCACAGTGACTATTGATCTATTACCACAGCTATTGGAGCCACTGTTCTTACCCATACTACCAGAGTGTTTGGTCTCCACGTGGAGTCAAAAATTAACCAATATCAAGTAGGAAGCTTCTAGAAACTTTTTGTTTTTTGCTTTCACATACTCTGTTGATTTGAGTATGGTCATTTGTGCATGTGTGTCAGTGGTGGCTTAGATTGCCTGGCAAGACCTCTTATCTCTAGTAATGTAGACTCAGAATCACAATTGTATGGTCAATTTGTAAGATTTCAAAAAGACAGAACTGCCATATAATCTAAGAATATGGTGACACTGCCATGTCTGTGGATGGGTGGCAAATTAAAGCAGAATAAACCAGAGGGCACACATATAAAAGAATGAGGCAGACACTCAGAAAACATAGAGATGTGCCAAATTGGCTGGATTCTGTGTTTCTGAACTCAATTCATTCCTTGCTTCAGCTGCATTCTTGTATTTGAGTTTTTCTCACTCCCTGAGTTCCCTACATTAATTCATGTTTGCTTGTACTATTTTAAGCTGCATTTCCATTACATATCATCCCAAGAATTTTGGTTAATATAAAGTGGATGCAGCGCAGACAGTTACAGAGCTACGTTCCCATTTGCCCGTGGTTTACAAGTAATAAAGAGTCTTGGCTTACTGCTCAGGAAGCTAGATCGGGTGATTAAAAATCATATAATTTATTTGCAAAGATATATTAGACACACATCTCATGAGTTTGAAAGTAATCACCACACGTCTCATTAAGTGGGAGCTTTAAGAAGAGAATCAGAAAATAACCAGGTGGCTGGGTTCATCATCCCTCCGATTTCTATTTATTTAGACAACATGAAAACACTTATAAAATAAGACAGAGTTCTCTTGATCAAAAAAAAAAGGTAACATAGAAATGACATGACTTGGCCTAAACACAGTTAAATAAAACAAGGAGACAGAATGCAAATGAATATATTTTGTGTGAGGAGTAGACATGCTGCTAATTGCGTTCACTTATTATCATAGAAATGACATGTTTTCTGCTTAGTTATACGCCGCCACCGTTAATAATTGAAACACAAACACATGAAACAGTAATTTAGTGGCAGACTTCGTAATTACAAAAGTATAGTAAGGGTTTGTTTTGTAAACACACGTGGAACTCCTTTGTACACGGTGTAATTAGCATGAATGCGAGAATGTAAGAGAAGCCTACAGAAAGAATTCTGCCACTGTCCTCCCAAAGCACTGCCTATGAGCCTTGGTGTCCTCATTTATAAAGCAAAACGGACAACCAGAAGGATTTATTGGGATAATGTACATCTTCTGGGGGGCTTTTAGTTTGGTCCCCATAAATGCATTACTCAGGAAACTGAGTTATTATGAGACATAGTTTTTTCTTCTGGCTTCCTCTATTTCTGGATTAGAGAAAACAGGTTATTTTGCATAACTAATTTTTCCTCTCTTTTATACATGAGGTAAGTAAGATTTAGGAAAACTAGATGGTATAATCAAATACAGTAACTGTTCTAGCTTGAATTTGAAACCAAGTAGTCAAAAACCCAAACAATTATGAATTTCAGTACATCCACTTTATGACATGTCCATGTATCCGACCACTGAAAACCACCTTTATTTTCATATAAAGTAATATAATCTGGGCTACTGATATTTTGTCAGAAAAATAATAAAATGGAGGGGAAGGGAAGGAGACGATAGCTTATACAACTTAGAATACAAGACTGCCTGCAGTATCTACGACTCAAGCACTGTTCAGTGTACCCTCAAACCCAGGTACTTATTCCTATCGTGTTGCCCCTTTGCAGTTAAGAATGTAGAGGATAGGGCAGAAATCAGGCCAATAACAACTCCCTGGCCTTCCCTTGTTACAGAATAGTCAAAGTGGTACTCTTTGCTGACCCTGTGTTAGCCCATAACACAAGCCTGCTAAACAACAGGAAAGTCAAGGTTCCAGCAGCCCGTGACCCACGATGTCGGTTATCTCAGTAGGGAGTAGAGAGAAAGAGAAACCATCAATGAAAAGTAGATGGATGTTCAGCTAATCCAAGCAAAGCGGGCTATTATTTTTTGACAGAGATGAATATTAGCAAAGGAATATTTGGGGAACTTGAAAACTCTTCATTTTGTTTCGTGGGCACATGCACTCATCTGAATGCAAAGAGCGCAGAAATCCCTATCTCCCAGCTCTCCGTTTCTGAACACGCTCAACAAAGGGTGCAGTCAGATGAAACATCAGTTAGCATTCGCTTTCACCGGGAATACGCGTATTAACTGTTGTTCAAATAGTTTGCAGACATAACAGTCCTGGGAGCGGATGTGGCTTTGTATTTACAAGTCAGCCATTTGTTGTTATTTGTCCTTCTTTTAATTTTCACCTTTTTGCATTTGAATTTCCTTCCAGTTCTGACTAGAATAGGCCCTCCTTAAGAGAGAGGAAAAGTCCCTTTAATGTGCATTTTGTTCCACAAAGGTTTTCAGGCTCCAGAGCAAACCCAGGGGCGTCCAATTTGCTCCTTTGTCAATCCTACAAACACCAGCAATGTGTTTCCAAAAAAATAAAAAATAAAAACCATGGTATCTTTTTGTAAAGCTCAGACAGGAGCCTCTTTTAGCAGAGGTCATCATTTTAGACGTCTGTTGAGATGGTGGTCCTTGCGTCTGACGGCTAATTTCTCAAAATAAGAGAAGATGGGGGATCAACATTTATTTACACTTCTCATGGCAGAGAACTCTCTTCTGGCTGTTCATTTCTTTATTCGGGTCTTATACTAGCGATGTCAGAGTTATCGATTATTATGGACTAACATAGAGGTCAACATCAAAACTATCAATTATCAATCGCATAATAATCCTAAATACATTACTTAAATTCATTGTGTTTGTGTTTCCTCGGTTTTTTTTTTCATAAAGCCTTTGAGGTTTTATATAACATTGAATGAAAGGAGGAAACTGTTAGCTCCATGTCTACGAGCCCATCGTTATCATTTTCATTTCTCCCAAGAAACTCAAGGGCAGGATTCTCTCTCTCTCTCTCTCTCTCTCTCTCTCTCTCTCTCTCTCTCTCTCTCTCTCTCTCTCTCTCTCTCTCTCTCTCTTTCTCTCTCTCTCTCTTTCTCTCTCTTTCTCTCTCTCTTTCTCTCTCTTTCTCTCTCTCTCTCTCACACGCACGCACGCACGCACACACACACACCTCTGACTAGTAACATTATATTTAACACCAGGGATTTTTAATAAAAAAAAAAAGACTTTACACTATACAGCAATAGGATGGGTGTGATCAGTTAGTGAAATAGGAAGAAGAATGAGGCCCGGGAATGTACACACACACACACACACACACACACACCAGAGCAAAATTTCATTTTAGGCAAAGTTTTCATTTGAGACCTTAAAAAGATTTATGACTTCAAAAATGTCTTTTCATAGACAATAGAGGTTCTATTCTGCGTGGACCTGTGGTACACTCTGCAGAACTAGAGATATGGTGAAGGTAGAGATGCTCAATTACCATGGAAACTGCAAAGTCTCATCAGGTTGTTGTTACCAATACTACTAGTTTACTCCACTAATCATGTTCCCCAGAGTACTGCAGTGTAGACTTAAAGGACCCAAACCAGTTCTGAGGGTGTTTTCTGTCCTCTCATGCGCCCCACCCAAAACTCATCTTCTGTTGGAGGAGGAGATGCCTCGGTTTTTACCATTCAGGATCAGTGATAGAAACAGCTGGCAGCAGTCAATGCTCCTGTAACTTACCAACGTAAAGTCCCCTCTCCGTAGACAAGACAAAGCTCGTAGAAGACAGTGTTCTCCCTTGTGAGTGTCCACACAGCATCCAAGTCAGTATCACTTTCACGTCACTGCTCCTGCTCTTGATTTGGACCAAAAAAGCATGTACTAATCAAAAAATAAACAACAAACAAAAATCTCAGATAGGTCATTTAGAAATAGCAATAACATTTATGGAAAGTTCGATGTTGCCTACTGATTCTCCACATTTTTAAAAACCAATCTGATGAAAATATAAGTCACCTGGTTATCTTTCAAGACCAGAACACATGCCCCATATCTTTACTTTCAAAGTGCATTGCACTGAGACAATGGGAACTCACCAAGGCCAGCTGGCCTGGGTCTGAAAAAGCATGGGATAAAACCGGACTCGCTGAATATAGCGGACAATGAGGACTACTGAGAACTCAAGAACAATGGCAATGGGTTTTTGATCCTACTGCACGTACTGGCTTTGTGGGAGCCTAGGCAGTTTGGATGCTCACTTTACTAGACCGGGATGGAGGTGGGGGGTCCTTGGACTTCCCACAGGGCAGGGAACCCTGATTGCTCTTAGGGCTGAGGGAGGGGGACTTGATTGGGGGAGGGGGAGGGAAATGGGAGGAGGCAGAAATCTGTAATAAATAATAAATAAATAAATAAATAAATAAATTTTTTTTTAAAAAAAAGTGCATTGGCCATGTACCCCGACACCGCCCTCTACTGTTTAGTATTTTGAAGCTACAAATCATTTTGACTTCAAATAAACATTAATGAAACACAGTAAACTTCAATGTTAGATGTGTCTGTTTATAACAGACAAAAACGAAGTAATAGAACAGTCCGGAAGTCAGGTGTTATCATTCCCGAGTGTGGGTCAGAACAGACAACGTGCCTTCTATTTTGTTTAAGTGACTGCTGCACACACCCACACCTCTTTCCTTCTCATCGTTTGATTTAAGGAAAGTCAGGTGGTCAGCAACACTAAAAAGCCCAAAGACAAGCCGAGTCAAAGCCTCAGCCTGTCCTCATAACCTCTTCCTTGGGACTGTCATACTCTGGTCCAGACCTGACTCAGCCTCTCAGATTCTTGACTCTCAGAAATCGCCTGAAGTAATAAATGACTGGTGTTTAAATTATTACATTTTGGAACAATTTACCACATAGTAAAAGATCTCTAAAACAAGACAGGAAAGAAAGGGAAAGAAACTGACTTAAGGAATCCCAAGAGGACCTCGAGGATAGAATCACTGACTTGGTAGCTGCTTCTCGTGTAAGTTTTCGACTTTGAGTTGCCCCAATACGTATTCTGACCTCGCCCATAGTATTTGCCCTGGTGATTTTCTGGCATCGTGTTTGGTTACACTGGAATAGACAACTGCCCAGAATGTTGGTATGGCTAGTCCTTAGTAAAAGAAGAGGAAATTTAACAAATATCTGTTGGCATATATGTGTATATACACATACATGAATATGTCTTTCTCAACTTTAGAAATCTAAAAGAGATTTCTCAAAAACAACTTGAGTACTTATTGTAAATTCCTCTGCAAAACTCCAGCTCATCTTACTCTAGGTCAACCAGAAATCCTTGTCTTGGGGCACATCTTTCATCTTAGATGTGTAAATTCCTTGAGAGATTTGAATGAGGGTAAATAAGGGAAGGTCTAAGGCAGAGAAAATGCACATAAAACAGCAAACAAGAAAGTCATTTTGCTTCTGTGGGAAGGATAAAGAGGCCCAGTTATCTAGACTCAAATATCCTGAGTTCAGGGTACCAGATTGCTATCACCACGGACTTGGGTTGAGCAACGTCTTCACAATTCCAATGTGAAATTTAAATAAAATGATTGTAAAGTGTGCCTTCTCAGTCTCAGTTAAAACTCTGCCTCTGTATGACTGAAGAAGAAAGCAAGCCCACAATGTAGAAAATTAATAGGCAAATAAATAAATAAATATCCATCAGTAGCTGTGATAAAAATTTATCATCTATTAAGGAAAGAAATGTATCCCCATCTTTAATGGGTTTTGTTTGGGGAAAAAAGGTTATTACTCTTTTCATCTCATTATGGCAATTAGTTTAGCTGTTCTCTGTGCTCAGCCACACAAGGTCCACAGTGGTGATAAGCAGGGACTCTAGTCCCTCATACTCCAGGAAATCCCGATTTCACTGGGACGCGACAGTCCCGAGAAGCAGAGAATTAGCAGCATAACAGCACACGGTTTGCAATATACTGCCTTAATACAATACAAAAGGAGGCCATAGTTGGAAAGGATCAGGGGTGGTGGCACCACAGAAAATGATAACTTAGGCCTCTGAAAAATAGGTTGAACTCGGAAGGGAAGAGGATCGAAAGTGTCTTTCGGGTTAGCGTAGCTTCGTGCTGCCCTTTAGCTCGTAAGAGGTAAAATCACTGTGGAATGAAGGTCAACTTCCAGAGCGTATTACAAAGGCTGAGAGAGCATCATTCTGACTTGGCAGGCGTTCCAGCCGGAGACCCTGTACCAGAGTCTCCCCAGCAGCTCTGCATGGCCTTTGTTGGGATTCCACTTTCATTGTTATTCTCCACCGCGCTGCGAACAGTAGCACGTGGTCCCGTTTATTAGTCAGCTCTCATATGCTCTACACTTTTGCTTCGCTTAATTTCCCAGGCCGCTTTGGACTGTAGGTTTCATTACCCTCATACCTTAGATAAGAAAACTGAGGACTCCGAACATTATGTAACTTGTCCCCAGTTGCGGGATTTATAGCTTCATGTTAGAGTCTGACTTTGTGACATGTCATTTCTCCTTTTCCGCCGTCTTGGATCCATCGCCGGTGGTGCAGAGGGCAAGAAGCAAGAATAACACAGACCTAGTCAACGCGAGGATCTCACAAGGAGAGCCCGCTGCACAGCACATCAACCCAGCTCCAGCTGCTTGTCCTAAGATCGGAACCAGAAAAGCAGCCAGGGAGGACGGAATAAAGGAAGCGCCTAATTCTAGGAGCTCAGAAACAGCCACCACCAGCTTCAGATTCCCTCAGCGTTAAAGAGGCAAAGCCTCACAGGTACTCAGGGTCAGGTGACCTCCACCTTCACTCCTGACCTCCTGGCTTGTTAGAGGTGAAGGTGGGACAATGGCTCACATCTCATGCCCTGCAAACCAAGAGGAAGAGAATGGGGTAGCCTTGAATAATTGGGATTTCCTCTACAAATGAAACCTTTTTCATTATTAAACACTGTCTTTAAAATCCTAGGGGCAATGTTCCAAGGGCTTTGATTCACCCAGAAATGATTTGCTTTCAAAATGCTTCAGTTTCTGGATTTAGCAACTCTGGGATGTGATGCATAAGAAAAAAAATAACATATTTTGAAAAATCCTTGAAGCTAAGAACTCAGAGGAACCAAATAACCAGCTAGCAATTGCTGTGTATTCCTTCCCATTTTCTGTTTTAGCATGAGGATTGCAGGTATTCAAGCAAAAACAGGGCAAATAACCTCACACAAATTTGATATCAGGCTTCAATTATTTCCATCTATATAGAGTTTAAGAGTAGAGGAAGACGGTGCTCTCATTGGATCATGATCATCTCTGGAAGGAGCTATAGGATCAGCATTCCTGTGCACCTCAGCCCGTGCAGGCCCCAGCAATGTCCAGTTCTCTCTGGCACTTCAGCCCATGCAGGCAGGCCCTGGCACACGCCACTTGCACATTAAATCTTGGTCATTCCTTTTACTTCTAAGATAAAAATGTACCTTTGCTGTTTTTGTTTGCAGCAAAGAAGCAACCACATGGTTCTAACAAAGTAATGAAGAAGAAGGATGCTTCTTCCCACTGGGGGTCAATTCTTAGTTCTGTGATTGATAGTAAATCGGCTCGCTACATTGGGTCATATTCCTGTTTCTAGATTGTCTTCAGTTCATTTCCATTATGATGTTACCTTGGCCAGTGACTAATCAGGGTTTTTGGCTTTTTCATTTGTTTTGTTTTTATTTTGCAAAGCATCGAGAGTTTAAAGCTTGCAATATCCAATCTGTGACTCAATCACGGGACACGGGTATTAGAAGGCGCCCGCTGAACAGCGCTCTCGGTTCCCACAGTAGCAGGACCCCTGCGCTCAGCCTCTGATTAGACTGGGTGCTGTATCATCCACACGTTCATTCACTTCCCAGTCTCTCCTCTTCTTCCAGCTTCCTCGACTTTCCCTAGCTGGACTCTTACTGCTTCCTAAGGTAGCATCCTAGCAACCGCTGTGCCTGGCTGACTGATGCAGTCTTTTCCTTCCTAGCGTAGACAAGGATTGTTGTCCGCGGTTTTCCAAAGGGTTGAATAAGTGTCCGTGGCCTTTACCTGCACGTTTAGATTTAGGTCTCAATCTATATCATTTTTTCATTTGATAAAAATGGCCTTACGCCCGTTAATGTTAGGGGACAGGGGTCTGTTTGTTAGGTTCAGGAAGGCGGTCTTGCCACCCACCCCCTCCTCCTCCGTCTCTTCTCAACAGGCTACTTTAGTTTCAATTGCAGCTTTCTCTTTCAAGCTTTTCCAAGTCCTTTCCATGCAAACCCCCTACCCTTTTATAATTGTTCTCTTCTGCTTCGAACTCTCATTTCATTTCTTATTTTAATGTCCATTTTATGCTCACAATCATTTAAATTATGTTTAGAAAGACAGACACCATTGCAATGCCCTGAGATGCAGGCACCAACACACACTTCTTCTACGGCAGACAGTACAGAAATTCTTATTTGCTTGCTAGCTTGGCTCCTTTTGTCTGTTTGTTTCCTGAGACGGGGTCTCTCTTTATAGACCAGACAGGCCTCAAACCCACAATCAGCTTCCTTTGGCTTCCCAATCCCTAGAATTCCAGGCATGCCACTAAGCCTGCTTTCATAAATTCATAATGATAGAAATCACCTTGCGTTAGTATAAGTGAACATCACAGTAGAAAGGCCATCGCTTTAGAATTCACATATGATGTTTAGTTCCATAATACAATGTGCTTGCCATCTTCATTACCTCTATTCCTAGCAACAAACATATAGTCTGCCACGTAAAAAGCACCAAGTCCCAGAATAGATAGTTCAGAGACTGGATAAATAAAAATTTAATCAAAGTAAGATGTTAAGATGAATCACAGAGTAATTTTGAAATAAATAAGTTGTCTCAGTATTAAATTTTATGATCTGTCTAAATCAGAAAGTTCTAGTTAAGAAAATAATGCTACGTGGAGCATTTAGAGGGTTTTAAAAAAAAAAAAAAAACTTTATTTCCTGCACTAGAAAATCCCAAGCATCTATTGGTGATTCAACAAAGCAGGTCTATTTGGGGGCTTCCTAGGTAGTAGAAACTAGGGTCTCTCAGGAAACAAAGGCACGCATCAGGGGGCCTGTTTCAGAAACCAACACTTGGCATCACTTTGCCGAGGGAAGAGGCAGCCTGTCCAGCCGCTCTCCGGAGAAAGAAGACCTCCGAGAATAAGTTGAGAGCAAGAATAGAGTGTGCAGCTGTATCAATGCACCGTGTACACACCTTCTGGCAGGCTTCCCCAAAGACCTAGCTTAGTGCTCAGCACAGGGAGAGATAAAAATGCTGCTGATTATTTGCCTAGGCCTGTTCTGTGTGTCCAAGAAAGGTGGGCAGCCATTGGCCAGGATTCAAAACTGTCTTTCCCTGCCTGAGACTGTAGGATTTGTTCCCTGGAGAGACACAGATATTCTTCCCACCGCAGCACGGAATGCGCTGTGGAGAAGGCACGAGTCGTTTCCTATACTTCTTTCATTCTCTTTCTTCTCATTTACCAAAGCCATTTCAGCTTGAATAAATGTTTATGATGCAGAAGATTAGTGGCTATTTCAAAAAGTCCTTCCCCTGAAGAACAGGGTGGCATTCACTTTGGACATGGCTTTGACATGAACATTTTAAGGCAGAAAATGTTAAAAAAAAAATCACAAAAAGATGTCAGGATGGAAAAGATGAAAAGGTGGAGATCGAATACTCATTAAGAAGATAAAACATCACTCAGCCTATTACACAGGTATCTCTAATATAAGACAAACATTAGTTCTAAAAGTAAACATTTTATATCCTTGTGTTCTTTAACTTTGTAAAAACTAGTTCAGGTACAAACTGGCAATTATCCCTGAGATTAATAAATGGTGTTTCTGTAAATCTTCTTAACGCTCTATTCCAAAAGAAGTAATTGTTTTAATTTACTCAAAAAAACAAAGGGTTGAGTGTTTTTTTTTCTCCCCGCCATTTGTCCTTGTCCTCATGACATAGACCTGAGGATGCAGTCAGAACACGATCATAACATTTCTGCCAACAAGGGCTAGTGCAGTCGGGTCAGGGCAGTAGCAGTGGGCATCCTTAGTGTCACGTGATTCCTATGAGCACTGTGGATGGTGAATACCATCCAGGAACATGGCTATCACTAGCCCTTTCCACCCAACAGCCTGTGGGGACTCTAAGAATTGCTACCTTCACCCCTGTTCACACCACTTACCTGGTTAGGTTTTCTTTTGTCCTGCCAGAAAACATCACTGAATGAACTGGGAAATATCTTAATTGTAGTCTGCCCAATTTTAGACCAGAGGAGACCTCAGCACCAGAACAAGAAGGCTCTTAACCTCTGTGAGAAGTTAGTCCTAATTATATCACCTGAGATTTCCATTTTTTAATGCAGTAATATTATGCTTTCCTACAAAATCCGGGCACTTAAAGTCAGGTGAGGGTTAGCATAGGTCAAATCACTCCTTTTATCAAAATGACCTCCATGCTCACTAAGTCACAAAGTTGTGCAAGTTCTGGAAAGGTAAGGGTGTGGTAGCTAGGGTGGACAGGTTCTGTAGATGCCTTCTTGATGAACGTGATCCGAGACATCAATAACAAACACGTGATACTTGATGAGACTGAGCTGGGTTGAGCAGACTACAAGTCAGAGCCAAGCATCTAAGCAGAGCCCTACAAAACACTATACCATTAGGACTTTCTAAGAACGTCTTTCTACTGAGGCCTTCTGGCAATATCCCTGAGAATTTTGATATGAGATATCCATGAGGTATTTTCTAGCTGCCTACACTGTCTTCATTGGTAGGGCAAAGGAGAGACTCCCCAGTAGTCCAGACACTAGATAATATTAACTCATAAGACAGCTTGAGTCATACAAGATGGAAGATTATGAAGAAGCCAAATATAAACCACAGGCTATGAATATGGAAGTACTATACTGTTCACCTTGGGACTCTTTGAACAGAAATGGGTGACGATAGCCAGATGGTAGACCAAGACTACAGGCAAATCTTGAGCTGTCCAAAAATAATCAAACCAAATGGTCACTCTGGTGGCAAGGTCATAGCATCAGAGAAGAAGAGTCAGTGTGCTTCTGGACAATCTGAGGAAACTTCATGTTACATAAAGTGGGGAGGTCTTGGGCTGTATCTGAAGGGCAAGTAGAATCGAATAACAAGGCCCGGTGATTCAAATGAGACTACTGTTTGGGGATCTGGGCTTCCCGGTGTGGCTGTAGATGGTGAGAGCCATCAAGATCCCAGACTGACCAGGCAGCAGCAGCACAAAGATCACATCTCTATGTTGGCGCAGTCAGACGACGTGTAGCTTGTGTGTCAAATGAATTCATTTCAAATGGCTGCTCAGAGCCAATAAATACTTAGCAATGCTGGCCGTGGACACAGGAGAGGGGTACAACATGTCATTGCCATCAAAAACAGATGTTAACGTCTAGCTGGCTATGGCTTTGGGTAGTGTTAGGCTTTAAAACCTTGGTAAGGGTGACCTAAAATTTTTCAGACTTAATTTCCTGCCAGCTTATCATTGGCTTTTGTCTGATATTAGCAATGAGGAAGAAACCTAGTAAGAACAGCCCATCCAAAATGACTCATGATACATCAGGAAAGTTTAACTCAATGCTAGGACTTTCTTAGGAAGGCAAAAAGTTGTTGGGAGAAAGGGCACAGACTGGCATGTGATGTTAAAATATTAATATTGGTAAACATTCATTTGTTTAGATTTAATATAAAGCATAGAAAATAGATTGTAGAAATAGGCAGGAAGCTGTGCCCCTAAGGTAAAATGCAGTTTTATAGTTATGAAAATTTAATTTGACTGCTTTCTCAATAATTGCTCATATTTGTAGCAGCAGCGTGCTAGCAAGATAACGGTCAATCAAATGGACATCACCCTGTAAACGCTCTCAAAAAGCCTGTACTCTGTCTCCTGGTGGGAAAATGGCATTGCTTCCAATTGTTAAAAGACGCCCAATTGAAAAGCAGAATAAGAAACTTGGCAGTAGGACATCTTTAAATATTGCCATTTGCCTCTCTTTCTCAAATAAAATTCCTGTTGGGAGCTGGAATTATTTTCCCCTCCTCGTGAAAATGGAAAACCTCTCACATCAAAAACCAAACTGAAAACAGAATATGTGAGATTCTCTTTTGAGAATTCTGTTTGTGGCTAGGAAGAACTAGGATGTGCTATGACCGTGGGCTTGGCAAACATTTCTCTGCCAGGTGAGTGAAGGGCAGATGTAGGGTCCCCCAGTGTTTGACAGATCTCCCGTTTCCTAAGTGAAGAAAAACAACAAAAGATCCCCTCTGGGTCTCCGTCTTGCTCTGAGCCTCCTGTAATTTCTCTCTCTCTTTTGTTCTTTCTTGTTCCTTATTTCCCACACTCTTCATGACCGTCAAGAAAATGCCATTAATAATGGGTACAAAGAATAGTGCTCGCTGCATGGAGATAAACTGGGGATGACAAAATATCAACTTCCCGCTGCTCAATTGAAAGCCCTATCTGTACAACTGGTAATTACTTTTAATTTAATTAGGACTCGTGGTATTGTTTCTATCTCATAGATTACATTATAACATGTAATGTGTTAAAACAACAAGACAAATTGAGGTTGGAAAACACAGAAAATATTACCTTTTTCTATAAATAATACCACACTTTAACTCTTCCAAAAGCCCTTGTGTAGCTTACTACGGGGTAATTATGACTTTCCATACCCCTTTAGCTTGAGTAAGCAAGAATTTTATACAATCTAATGAAAAACTACATTTCATAGGCTTTTTAAAAGAATGTGTATTAACTCTGCACTTCCTCTCTTTTCCTCTCTCACACGGAACAAATGATTTATGCTTTTGCACACTAAAACAAAATCCATATAACTAGGGAGAACAATTGTAAGTACCACAGCAAGGTCATATTCTTGCTGCTTGAACATGAGGGTATAAAAATGGCTGGCAAAGACAGCATTTTAGGCAGAATCCCACAGTGCCTGGTGGAACAAGGGAAAGAAGCCTACTTAAGGTATTTGCTAGTTCAAAGGGGAGTGGGTGATCCATTCCTTTGAGAAAGATTTAATAAATTTAATAAAAGTAAGAGACATTGAGTTTCTATATGACATTCACAAGCGCATGTGAACTGCTACGTAAATCTTCCAAAGACGATCTAAATAAATTATGTAATATAATAAGAACTGAATACTTGATTTATCTTCAAACACAGGAAACTTCTAGAACAGATAACAAAATGATGAGCTGGAGAGAGAGAAGAGAAATGGGGTGGGGGGGGTGGGAGGACAGGTTTCTTGAGGTCAAATTTCCCAAATGATCTTAAAAGTAGTTGTCCAAATATAAAGTCTGAATAAATGCCAGGTTAAATATAACCCACAATAGTATTTTACTTTTACTCTAATCAATTGGAACTGTCAATTTGTAAAATCTACGGATTTACAGGGTTAACAAAGTTTATTTTGAAAGGTTGATAGGCAAAAGGAAATAAAGACCACTTCAAAAAGATTTCCCTTTTCTTATATAGAAACTCTGTGATCACAGGTCAGTTTCTTTTATATTACTGAAAATGGATTTTTTTGCACAATATATCCTGATTGACTTCCCCTCCTCCTACTCTTCCCAGTTCCTTCCCACATCTACTTTCATTCAGATCTGTTCTCTCTGTCTCTCATTAGAAAATATACCAGCATCTCAAGAATAATAATAAAATAAAATGAGATGAATTACAAAAAAACAAATAGAAATATTAAAAAAGCAATCAAATGGGGAAAAAAGCCAAAGAAAAAGTACATGAAATGTATACAGATTCAGAGACACAGACATTACACACAGAAATCATGTAAAAACCCAAAACTGGAAGTCTGTGTGTGTGTGTGTCTGTGTGTGTGTACACATACGCATGTGTGTATATATTGTAATATATATAAAGGACCTGGGAGTTAGAACAAAAGCCTTCACTTAATATTATGAGACCAAGAACCTTCAAAGAAGCCACTGAGTTCACTTTCCATTGGTTAGTTACTGTTGGGCATGCCACTTACCCTTGAGAGTGGTTTATTTCCCCAGTGGGACACCTTTGGAGAAAACTAAATTTTCATTTGCAAATGAAAACTAAATTGGCCATAACGTCTGGGTTAGGGCTGAGGGCATGTGTCCTCTTCTCCGTTCAGTTCTAGGATCCCATCTGCTGCAGACGGTCCAGGCCCTGGGCACGCTGCCACAGTCTCTATGAGTACAAATTGAGTGCCAGCCTTGTTGTGTCTAGAAGGCCTTGATTCCTTGGTGTCCTCCAACCCCTTACATTTTTTTCTGCTTCCTCTTCAACAGAGTTCCCTGAGCCTGAAGGGGAGGGATTTGATGAAGTCATTCCTTTCAGGACTGAGTGACCAAGGTCTCTCACTCTGTGCCTGTTGTCTGACTGTGGGTCTTTGGATTTCTTCCCGTCTGCTGCAGGGGGAAGCTTCTCTGATGATGGGTGAGAAAGGCACTGACCTATGAGAATACCAGAATGTCATTAAGAGTCATTTCGTTGATAATGTTCTTTTAACATAACAGTAGTGTTTGTTTTTCCAGTAGGTCCCTGACCTATCTATTCTCAAGTTCTTGACCATCTGAACAACATCAGGCATGGGTTGTATCTAATGGAGTGGGCCTAATTCCAATCAGATATTAGTTGGTTACTTCCACAAGCTTTGTGCTCCCATTGTACCAGCATATATTTCCAGCTGGTCATTCTTGTAGATGGAAAGGTTTGTGGCTAGGTTGTGCTTATGTTTTTCCTTTGGTAGCCTGCAGAGTACCTTCCTGTACCAAAGACACTAGAATGTAGAAGTGAAGGCTCTGTGTAGGCACCAGCTTGACTTCTCCATGTTCAATGAGTTGTATGGTGTTGTCTTCAGCAGTAGGCTCTTGCTATCAGTTTGTGGAAAGCCACCAATGGCCTTGGCAACAGCCTGGATTGTTTGGGGAGCTCTCACAGAACACCTTTGGCCAAAACCTCAATTAGTTATAACCCAATCTTGACCATTTGGCAACAAGAAATGGCTGCTTGGGACTCTGGCTCCCCCATTATTTGGCAATTTCATTTAGATCGTCTTCATATATAATTTTGGATGCATCTACTGTATCGGGCTCCCAAAATAACCCTCAAATGACCTCAATTTTAGCTGTCTCTCTCTGAATTCCCTCCCTTATGCCCCCCTCTCTTTCCCTCTCCAGCTAATCCTCCAGTTTCAGAACCTCCCTCCAGTCATCTATAACTATATTCTCTATATCCCTTTCCTAGGGAAAACAATCTGTCTACTCTAGTCCCTTATTCTATATTTAACTTCTGTGATTCTACAGATTGTAACTTGGTACCCATTGGACTTAACAGCTAATATCCACATAAAAACAAATACATACCATATTTTTCTTTCTGGGTCTGGGTTACCTCACTTAGAATGATTTTTTTCTAGTTCCATCCATTTACTTATGAATTTCATGACTTTTAAAATCCATATAACATTTCATTTTCTTTATACATTCATCTGTTGAGGGATATCTAGGTTATTTCCAATTTCTGGCTATAAAAAAATAGAGCAGCCATGAACATGATTGAACAGCTGTCTATGTGGTAGGATGAAGTATTCTTTTGGCTATGCCCAAGAATGGAATAGCTGGATCTTGAGGAAGATGGATTCCCATCTTTCTGATGAACTGTCACACAGATTTTCATAGTGGCTATATAAATTTTCACTCCCACCAGCAATGGATAAGTATTTCCCCTTACTCCACATCCTCACGAGCATGAACTGTCACTTGTTTTATTGACTCATTTATTAATCTCATTCCAATTGAGATCACAAGCAATTTTAGTGTTTAAAGACCTTAAACATTATCTTGTAGAATGACCTCATTTTATCCATAATTAAAACCAAATTCTGACAAAAAAGAAATTAGGATATATAAATCTGCAAGACAGAGGAAAGGCCGAATCACTGGTGTCCTCTTTAAATTCAGAGTAACTTTCCCTATATAGCACAGATACTGTCCATGACACTCAATAGATCTCAAAGAAGAGAACTCCCATAACTTAGTAAAACCTTCACAAAATTAAACAATATCTAGTTTAGATTATTTTTATTTGGGGGACAAGGAGGTTATGTTACGAGGTTTAAAAAACCATTTAAAGTTACCTGGATGTCCCAGCTGATTATCATAGTTTCTCTCTTTCTAGAATAATGAATGCCTCTTTGGCAAACTCATACCTACAGCCTGGTATAGCAGGGACAGCTGTTGCCCTATTTGAAGCCCAAGAAATCATCACTGCAAGCCAGTTCCTGCAAGACGGAAGACTTCTGGCAAAAGTGGCAATGTTCTCTTACAAAAATAGCAAGCCATCATCTGTATGAAGTGAGGAAGGCTAAGGAGTGCTGCCAACACGAGGTTTTACAGTGCCAGTGGGAAGTCAATACTAAATGGAACAGAAATCTCAATAAGGGATAATTTAGATTCACAGAAGATGTAGAACATGCTGGATTCTGAATATTTAAAACAATGGCTTAGGCAAGCTGTGATACTTTCTTCAAAAACATCCAAACATTCTTTTTGTTAAATATACAACTGCAAAATGTTGCATGTTAAAATAAAATCATATTTTAAAACAAGGCTATGTGACTATGTACATTCTTTTAGGGGTAGCTGCAGGACATTTTTACCAAGAAGCAGAATTGAAGAGAGAGGAAATCTAGTCAGGAATGGTGATATTAAGGATAGATCACATTTATTTTTTACAATATAATGTGGTGATTATAAGGCCTCGCTGATCTGGATCTTAAAACTATATTACATATTCTGGTGGAGGAAATAATCAGGCTGCAAGCTTAAACAAACAAGGGGAGAAATATGATTATCAATTTTAAAAGGTGGAGTCATAACTAAAAAATACCTTTAAAGAATGTTATTCTAATAAAAATCCCACCACACTATATGAAACAAACAAAAAATCTTTGAAATATGTCGAAATTTCTTCGTGCAACTTTGTGTACTAGTGAGACCAAGAATCAAAATGAAAATATCATTATATTTCTTATTACTACTTAGGAATTCTGGGAGGTTTTCACTTCCCAGGTATTCAGCAGAAGAAATAAGATCCCTCACTGAGAAATCAAATGATATCAAACATCAATAAAGCAAAGCAGAGACATACAAATTCACCCAACAGAGAAAATATGACTCCCAAGTCAACAAGGCTGGACTGCCATATTTGAATAAACAAACATATCTGAAAAAGAAAATATCAGCTAATAGAGAGTCAGTCTACAAAAAAAGCATACAAAAAGAGATTCGTAGCGGCAAACATTGGCAGCGCCTGCTCAAGCCCTGTCCAAGAGAAAGGAAGATTTGGACGTCAGTCTACTTTCTCCAGATGGAATAAAAAGGCTTCTCTTCCATGGGGATGAATGTGAGGAATGAAAACTCAAAGAATCTGGCGCATCACTGGGTCCATCACCAGTTACAACCCGTGTCCTAAAACAGACGCAACTGGGTTTCTTATCTTGATGTATTTTAAATTTCAGTTTCTATGACTCTGATTTGCCATCTCAGACACACTTTGAGTGTCTGTAAGGATTGAATGTATGATATACTGAGACGAGTCCCCTTACAAATGACTGTGATTTTCCCCAATACTCCCTTGTCATCTTGGATCTGAATTCTCTACAAAGGTGGGAACTCTGGCAAAAATGTCTATGGGGCACAATTGTGGAAGCCAGTGATAGTTTGATGTGCTCAGAATTGTTCTGGTAGAGGTACCCAATCTTGCCCACACACCTTCATAATAATTTGTGACACAAGAATCTATCGTCCAATACAGATTAAGCTCGGAGTAGTAAAAGCCATGTGTGGCTTTCTAGTGTGACTTGGTCTCTCTGTGAAGAAAGAAACGGATCCAAATGACATACTTCTGACATGAAGTTCTAGACTACCTAGACTAGATTTGTCCAGGGCTCTTTCCCAAACGAACATAGCTGTTTCCAAAGTACACATACTAGAGAAGGTAAGCACAAAGCCCTGTTTTAGAGACATATGTAAATAAGTCAGAGTTTTTGCAGAGCTATAGAGAAATTGTGAATTCAGCTATTTGAAACCCTGGTGGGCCCTCACTCATAGTTCCCAAAGACTTGTTCATTATCCTGAACTGTCTTTCCTAAAGCTAATTAAGTACTTCCTGAAAAGCCTAGGATAAGACCAAAAGTGGTCCTATATAGGTAGGGACATCAGCGTGGTGTCCTAAGTAACAGCTGCTCTAGAGGCTGACTTCCCTTGCCAAGGTTTCTGTACAGCATAGGGTCTACAGAACAAGGGCAAAAGTAATAAGCAAATCAGTACTTTGCCTAGGTCAAATGCATGGGTTATATGGGAAAATTTTACAGTAGAGAATTCCTAGGGAGAGGATACACTGAAATTCGAGAGGGCAGATGGTACATCAAGATTAACTTGGCTCCAGTTTGCGATTCAGTGACTCCAATGACCAGGACAGATTCTAGTCCTGCTGTGGAAAATGTCAAATTCAGTTGCGAGGTCTGTGGCAACTGTTTTACTAAGATGTTTACAAAGAAAGGCACTTATGCACCTTTAGAAGCCCGGATGAACCCAGGCCCAAGGCTTGGTACCTTTTATGGTGAGGCACTCACATCTTGCTTCCTCTGAGGCTAGGTCATGACTGCAAACTGAAACTTCCTTCTTCCCAGAATTTTCACTGCCCCACCTCTACTTCCTCCCTGGCTACTGGCCAATCAGCGTTTATTTAAAATATAAGTGACAGGGTACAGACCATTGTCCCACAGCACCAAGGTAAGTGTTGGTCAAACTACAGAAAGATCAGTTTGTTGGAAGCCCCTCACATGTAACTGCAGGAGCTAAGGATGTTCTACAGTGATTGGGTTGTTCTTAACGCTCACTGTATCTACTTTCTATTGATGAGCTTGTGTTTAATGCTAAGAGTGCCCCCAAAGAAAGAGATTTTAAAACTAAGCCCTTGTTATTGCTCAGGACTTTTCCATGACCCTGCTGACCTGGACCTGGTTTAGCCGATCGCTTTTGGATTCTATGAGTCCTCAGTTAGCTGACAGAGGCTAGCTGGAGATGGGCAGTCACGGTGGTGACATTTTTCATGTTGCCTAGCTGCTGTTTAGAGTGTTGAAAGGTAGTGGCACCCAGGACTTTCATCATCTAGAAGGTGGACTCGAGCCTTTTTATTTCTTTCTGTGGCACAGAACTGAGCTCCAAGAAAGCTAACAGAAGCACTGAAGACTTTGAGAGACCAACATTGAACACAGACCCACTGGGGTCCCTCCATCATTCTACTGCCCAAAGCCACAAGCATGGTTTAAGAAGTAGGAACGGATTTCACCCCTGCTTAGAAAAGGGGGGAAACTGCCCTGAGGAGAGTATGGATACAGAAGAGCACAGAACTGTGTTGCTGTTTGACAGTCTGCCATGTGGGGCCCACAGATGCACTTGTTCACAGGAGGGAGAGCTTCTCCACTGTTCATTCTAGGGTCACAGCTAGGGAAACCTCCAGTAGCCGGCTCAGCAATCTCATCCTTACAGGTGCTTTTCAGCCACCGGGTCCCACGTCTGGACCCTGGAGAAGCTTAGTGCCTACCTCACTAGGTTCCTGTGAGTAGCGAGTTCAGAACAGAAGAGAGTAAAGACGAGTCACCTGTTTCCGATGTTGCTTCTGTTGGCTTACTGTCACCTGTTTTATTAAAGTTGTTTATTATTTGCCCACGTGCATCAAAAACGGAACAGATGATTGAAGACAATGGCAACACTGAAAGGTTCAGATCCCTCTTATCCCCCTCCTTTTCTCCCTCCTCCTCCTCTCCCTCCTCTTCCTCTTCTGCCCCGCACCGCGCCCCCATGTCTGTGCTCTGTGTGCTGGCACCCAGTTTGCGAGCTTCGGGCAAGGAGGCTGGAGGTTAAAATACACAGACACACACAGACAGAGAGACAGAGACACGGGTCATCTTTGAATTCCCCAAGAATTCCCCCTTTATTGTGTTCACGGGCAGATTATATAGAGATAGCCACGCCCCAGCCAAACCCACCAGAAACCACTCTCCTGCCATCAGGAACTCCTGAAGTTCTCGTGCTCAGAGCAGCTGTAGGCACTCAGATCAGGGCATTACAAGAAATTCAGGATCTGGGGTCTCATTGCTCCCAACACTCCTCCTCCGTCTCCTCCTCCAAGCGCCTTACATGTGTAGCTTTCTAGTGTCATCCTTGGTCTTAAGCCTGGTGACTTTCAGAAATTATGTAATTAGGCTCAAGCAAGTTGGTTCAGGATAAAGAAAAAACATCTGTAGCACCAAGGAAAACACACAAGGTTGAGGAACAGCCTCCTGAGCAACCTCCACCAGCTCCTTGACAACGTTGTCTAATTTATCTCTTTATATATGTATGTAAAATAATACTTTGTGAGTGTCTTTTCTTCAGTAACGACTTACAAATAAAATTAACCAATATTGTCCTATATAAAGAGCATGCTTTTCCCTTAAGAATAATATCTTTTAGTGTTTGTTTTCTTTGTATTATGAAAGCAAACAAATGAAAACTCCATTTCCATGTGGTCAATTAGAAAGAAACAACAATATTTTACAGTTTTTAAAAATAGTTGCTGCTCTCACTTACATGTAGAATTTTTAAAATTCCAAATCATATTAAGCGGAGTTGAGGAAACCTGCAGAGAAGAGAGGAGTGTAGGAGCCAGAGGGATCAAGGACACCACAGGAAGGTCCACATGGTCAACTAGCCTGAGTTCATAGGTGTTGGGAACTGTGAAACCCCCAGATTCTGAATTTCTGGTAAACAACTTGTAAAGCCTGCAGCTGCTCTGAGCACGAGACCCTCAGGAGTTCCTGATGGCAGGAGAGTGGTTTCTGGTGGGTTTGGCTGGGACATGGCTATCAGTTAAGGATCCCTATATAAGCTACCCCTGGACACAATAAAGGGAGCATTCTTGGGGCATTCCTGTTTCAAGGATGACCCATGTCTCTTTCTGTGAGTCTTTGTGCGTTTCAATCTCCAGCCCCTTACCCGGTTCACGAACTGTCTGATAGTACATAGAGCACAGATGGGCGTGGTGCACTACACATAGGGACTCATAGGGACTGGACGGACAACCAGGTAACCTGCATGAGACTGATCTAGGCCCTCTGCATATATGCTACCATTATGTAGCTTGGTCCTCTTATGGAACTCCTAGCACGGGAATAAAGACTGTCTCTGACTCTTTTACTGGCTTTTTGGACCCTACTCTTCATATTGGGTTGCCTTGGCCAGTCTTAATACATGGGGAGGTGTTCAGTCTTATTGCAACTTGATAGGCCACATTTTATTGATACTCTTAGAAAATCTGCCCTTTCCTGGATGGAGACAGAAGAGGAGGGGGTGTGGGTAGGAGAGGGAAATGGGGGATAGAGACTGGGAGGGGAGGATGAGGAGGGAGGATGTCGTTGGTATGTAAAATAAATAGATGAATAATAAGAAGAAATTCCAAGTCATAGACACAGAGAATACAAAAGCAGTTGCTGAGGGAAAGGCAAGAGGGGGGGGGTGCATTAAATAAGGTTCCCTAGAGGAACAGATCAGAATGAACAGATAGATGGAACGTATGTGTCTGATGAGATGGCTCAACAGAAGAGGACACTTGCAGCCAAGCCTGGCAACATGAGTTTGGGCCCTGGACAAACATGATGGAGAGACAAACTCCTGTACTTACTCGTGGCCTCCTCCACACTCCTGGCCTCCCCGACACGTGCATTTTGGAATTGTGGTATTTGCAAGCCTCACTCCTCACACACAAACAGTAAATGAAAATGTAATAAGCTTTGTAAAGCGCTGTGTTAGTTTCTCTTATGTAGCAGGGGTCGGCACTCCTGCCATGGGGGTCTGCATATTGGAGAGGCTGAAACCCGGGAGCTGCTCAGTCTGGATCCCCAAGTGGGCATGATATGGAACTGAGAGCCCGAAGCTCTCTGGAGAAGAGCAGCAGGGACCCCTGTGTTGGGGGCTGAAGGAGCTAGAGCAATAGCTGCAGCAGGGATGGGCGCACTCCTTCGCTTGCTCAAAACAAAAACAAAAACAAAACAAAATGGGAGCAGGCTCCTGCAGACCGATCTTCACTTCACCTCTTTCCATCTGAGCAGGAGGGCGTGTCGTCCTGCTTCAGTTAATTATCTCAGAAAAGGCCCCAACAGACTAGCCCAGAACCTGATCCTGCTTCTTCCTTTCTTGTGTGTGAGGTGTGTGTGTGTGTGTGTGTGTGATGTGTATACATAAAACCTAGAGAGTTATACTGGTGTCCTCTGACACTAAGACCCTTTCTGAGACAAGGTCTCACTAAACCAAAGCTCTGCTCTCAACTGGACTCGCTGACCCGGGAGGGCCCGGAATCAGCCTGCCTCTACTACTCCTGCCCTGGGTTATAGGTGCCTACTGTGTTACAGACCTGCTCTGTCATGCTCAGCTTTTGCATAAATAATGGACATCAAATCAGGTCTTACGGTTGTGAGCCAAGGACCTTGCCCGTTGAGTCATCTCCCCAACCCTAACCTAAGTGATACCAAGTCCTGTGACGTTGACAATCAAGACAAATTATTACACAGAGAGAGGATTCCAGTCAAATGATTCAAAAGTCCATTTATCTGTGAAGACCATTAAAATGCACAGTAGATGGATGGAACTGAAAAAGACCATTCTAAGTGAAGTCAGCCACACCCAGAAAGAAAAATCCCACAGGTCCTCTCACATTTGTGGACACTAGATTGGAAAGATTTGGATGGGTGTGTTCAAATCAGAGTTTCCACATAAGTAGAGGATCTCATATGAGGTGACGTGGAGGGATGCAGGAGAGAATGCGGGTGGCATGAAGGAGGGAAGGGAAATAATAGAACAGAAAGGGTTAAATGGTATAGAAGTCGGGAAGACAGAGTAATGGAGGGAGTGGGAGGAAAGACAGCTAACTATAAAGACCCTTAAAAAGATCATATGGAAAGTTGCTATTGCAGAAGCTTTCTAACGTATGTATACACACATGCACATATATAACATACATACTTATAACATACATACACATACACATATAACATACACACGCACACATATATGGCAAGCACACACATATATATGCATTCATGGATGTGCATACACATGTGTAACATACATGCATGTGCATATATATGACATAAACACACACATATAACATGCATACATACACATATGCATATATAAAATGGTAGTAAATGTAATTACCCTATGATGAAGGCAAATTCATCTAATAAAGACCAGCATAGCAAACAAAAAGCCCATTGTTAGACATGTGGTTACCTCTCTTGAGATGTTGCCCACAGATCTCCCCACAAACATGGCAGGCTATTGCCAATGCTCTTGGTTACCCTCCAGAACTAGAAGGTAAAACTTCATCACTGAAGATACCATATACTTGAGTCACAAGAGATCAAGCTGGAAGTGAGCCATCACAGTGCTGGAAGGTTCATGCTCTCAAATCATTAGTATTCTTACCCCAGTGTGAACTCTGAGAACTATAATAATAACTGTAAGATATCCAGGCAAGATGTACTCTCTGCTACAACAGTGGCTTGAATGTTATAGGAGTAACCAACAATTTTATTGGATTTAAAGCCTGTTCAAGAGAGAACTGATGTTTTGTACTGAGACCAAACCCCACTGCTGGGAAAGTCACAGGAGAACCTGTTATTCTGCTAAATTGACATAGTATTAAACTGCCCATAAGTTCTTATCTTTATACTCATAGACTAGTTTATCTCTCAACTTTCATAAAAGAAGCTTCTTTTTGTAGTAGATGGTGATTAATACACAATTTCACAGCAAACATACAGAGAATAAGGGACTGTGGCCTAGTCAACCCCACATGTAACATCTGTGTCACACCCTTCCCCTCAGGTGCCATTACAGAAGAGGCGTTAGAAATAGGGCAAGAGCTAGACCAGAGGTAGTGGACAGTTGCAGTACTTGGAAGGCATAACACACATATTACATAAACCCATAGCCTTTGTGACTGCCTGGGCAAGAACTGCAACAGACAAAGCTAGCCCACGTTCCAGCATGGGTGGAAGAGGACTCAAGAAGCCGCAGCCTTAGGAGAAGAGCTATTGGCAATTGATGGCCACTGGGGGAGGCATTGTCAATTCTCTTCAGAGAGGAGACCACCAAGAGACTACCCATCCTCCACTTAATGATGTTACGGCCTTGCCTGTGGAAGTGGTTTTAAAAGCAGAACACATGAAGCTGCGAGGGAAAATCAGCGGAGGTGCTGGGAGAGGAACTAGAAGTGAGAGAACGAGTGAATTTGATCAAAGCACATAATAAACGTATAAAATTCTCATTTTCATCTTAAAAATTAAAAATTTTCAGTGAGAAAGAAATAATAAATCAGAGATCTACTGTACAACTGAGAAAGTATAGTTAAGAGTAATTACTATCCAACCAGATCTTCAAGGCTTTCACAAAAATAAGATAATATGAAGTAGTGCCTATATTAATTTATTAATTTAACTGTTCCATTATATATACATATTATATATACAATTTATACATCATGAAACTTCACATATACTTAGATATATGCAATCTTATTTGGCAAGCATAAAATAAGCACCCCCAGAATGTTTTGATAGTTTGTTTTCAACGATAAACACAATCAGATGTATGAATTATCTTCAAGTCATTTGCTAAACAACACATTTTTCTTGTATTGTTTCAGTTTAAAGATGACCAGGGCATTATTCCTGCCCTTCAGAAATTCATAATCTACTAGTGTAAAAGGATTAAAAAGAGCCACAAAATTAAATATTTTGTAGCATAATCAAGCAGTCTTTCCAGTCGAATAGGAATGATCAGGGCTATTGTACAGAGCAGTTACCAACAATAGAAAGAAATTGCATATTTGAAAAAAAAAATGTGCCTGCTGTTTTCCTATACCTTGGCAGAGACTGTAGAGGCTAGTTTCAATGCGTTTGTGTTGTTCACTTAGCAGCAGAACGTAACAAAGAAATGGGTGTGTTCCCAAGCACATCTCAGAAAGTTAACTTGGAGTCCTCTCTAAAAGAGTTCCCTCTCCTCGCTTATTTTAGCTTTTGCTAGTCATGGAAAATCGTGAGATTAGACGTGCATACTTCATGACGTTTCTCTGAAACCAGGCTCTGAAATGTGGACACGCACTCCTTGGATAATTCTACAACCTCACCTTTCTCTATGTACATTTTAAAAAGTTAATTAGGAACAATATATACAATTTGGCAGGTAGTTACTGAAACAGCTCCATAGTTTTATGAAATATATTAGATTCTAGTACACAAATAATATAATCATTTAATGGGTCAATTTCAATTACACTTTTCTGTTTGGCACCTTGAAAATCGTTTTCTCAAACATGGAGACATTAGTCTTTTTCATATTCCTATAGGTATTTCAGGCTCATGAGTAGAACTAAAACTAAATTTAATAAATCTTTTCTTCATTTTTAGCCAAATGTCCCCTGTTTGACAGATATTAATGACAAAACAATGCATTGCTCTCACAAATATTAAAAATGGAACAAAATAGTTTGTAGCATGTCCACAATACTTAGAAACGACTTTGAGTTCCATCAGAATGTAATATGGAACAGAAATAGCTGTCAGTTCATTATTGTTGGTATTTTTATTAAATAGTTAGAGATTTCACATCTGGACAGTAAAGTCAAATAAGGCCTTAGTCATGTCTTATATCAGCTTCTAAAGTGAGAGTCGTGAACGTCAGAGCTGATAATGCTTGCCCTAATCCAAGGTTCCTCCTTCAGTGTGGATGTTACTTGGGGCTTACAGTGGGTGAGTTGGTCAGATGTCCACAGCGTGATGCAATACAGAAGAACGGCAGCTGTGGAAAGAGAGTGGGGTCTTCTTTTTCCCACCTAATCTTCTTCTTTTAAAGATCAACTCTAAGTTTTCTTGTACTTTGTGGTATGTCGTCGGATGGGGTGGCAACGCACAGGGACTACTTCCTGCCCTGAGTATGGACAGAGGCTGTGAGTTCTGTACAAGGGCTCTGTTGCCAATTTGTCTTTTCAGAGCTCCTGAAGAAGGAACAGGACGCAAGGCTCCAGACCCAACAAAAGAAAAAGGTACAAACATTTCCTCCCTGCCTCTCCCTTTCTGTGTTTTGCATTTTTATGTATGCATATGCATGTCCGTGTGTGTGCTTGTGAGTATGGCTGTGCATGTGCATGTGTGCGCACGTGTGTGTGTGTGTGTGTATTTGAGGAGTTTTTATTCTCAGACACTGGAGGTAAATTTTCCTGAAAGAGGCCAAGGCCAACTTCAGGAAGCCATTTGGGGACGATTACTGCTTGGCGCCAAAGCAGCGTTTGACACACTTGCCTTGTTCTATTGAGAGACGAAGTAGTCAAACATGTCTCTCACTAACTGCCGAAGTAGACTTTCCTTACTCAACACTTTTCTGTGTTTATCTACATTCAAACTTACAATTTAGGAGGTATTAAAGGAACCTCGGTGGTTTAACAAAGTAGGGCATATCAACTTAACTGTAATTTTTGTAATAGTTGATTTATCATCAATAACAATGGAATGCTTGTCTTCTCCGAAGGGACCTAAGCACAAAATCAAAAGTAAGACAAGCAACACATATCAGTGTGTGCTGTGTGTGTGCATGTAAGAGAGAGAGAGAGACAGACAGACAGACAGACAGACAGACAGACAGGCATGCAGTTCCTCTATTTCTTTCACAAATATATTCAATAATGTGAGCCTTGAACATTTAGACAAGTATTTTTTCCCAGCCTTCTGAACACCTTTTTGGTTGTGACTTTAGTTCCAGGGATCCTAATAAAATCAAGGTGAGGGCAGACTAAGGAATGAGAAGAGGGATCCTAAATGTGTTGGACAAAAGACACACAATCAAAAGGCAAGGAAACTGCAGTAGGCAGTGGACAGTACAGAAGTCTGTCAAACCGGAAGGGAGGGGCGGGCTGAGGAGAGAGCCAGGGAAGGTTACACAGACTTTACAAGTAGATGCAAAACTCCAAGGCTGTGTGGATCAACAAGGATGGCAGAAGTTGAAGCCGCAATGCCAAAAAAATATTTAGAAATCCATTTTATTTTAGCTAGAACAATACAGTCTTGTGCTCGGTGTTTACTAGGGATGCTGCTGCAGAAATCCACCAGCCCCGTGCAGCGAGTGGAGAGAGGTGCACATTGTAAGCTCACACTGTGCCTAAAAGGAAATTGCTATATCCCTGATGTTTCCTTCTGAGCTTCCGCAGCCCCAGCCGCTTCCTATCCCCATCCAGATAGGAGGCTTTTCCCTTTTCCTGTTCTTTGAAAAATGATGTCTGAGCACCCCAGCCAGTCAGCAAACATTAATGGGTTAAGAGGGTGGGAAGCTCATTTGATTTCATAGGTGACTGTTTGCATGACTACGGTTAAGCTGTGATTAGATTTCCATTTACGGCTCCCTCATTTTCAGGCATTTAAAAATAACTCAGTCCGAAAAGTTCCTTCTAAATTGATTGAACTGGAGCTTGCCATTGAGTCATAGATAACCCTCAACCTCAAAACACACAAACAAAAAAGGAAAAAAATAAATAAACAATAGCAAAGTTGGGGGAGGGCAACCCACTGGTAATTTTTTATACAGCTTTTTTATTATTATTATTCTGAAAGAAGAAAACCCAAAGTCATTTGGCGAATGCAAGCCAACAAATTCGTGTCTGCTGTGTTTAATCATTTTTAAATCGTTCTGCAAAGACCTAAAACAAGCTAAAACAGTCAACTCCTGCACTGGCTAGGGGCTTAGCACGCACATATACACCCATCACACATTTCTCTGCTTATAAATAGATAAGAATTCAATGGCCTTATGGATGGTATATGAGACACATTTTCAAAGGAAAAAAAAAACGGTGTTTTATGATGATCTCGTCTCTGAGGAAAATCCAAATGACTTTCAGAGACTTGATAAAATATCCGTATTCCAGCCTTAAATCCAAGACTATTCAGGCTTGTCCCCAATTTGTCAATTCACTTCTGCACAGCCACCTACACCTGCAAGGTTTCCGGCAGCATTCAGCGGGTAGTGTAGGAGTTCAGCAGGGAGCCCCCGTGGTGGTATCTCATTAGACCTTCAGCACAATGCTGGTATTTTTCTTTCCACCCAGGCTCCTCAAAAGAGGAACTGCTCTCTTGACCCATCCTGTGACTTCCAGATTCCAATTTCCTAAAGCACTACAGCCTCTCATTATTGCATGGGGAAGATTTAAAGTATTGCTTTTCCTTGTGCCGTGGAACACAATGATGCTTCCAATAAAGTTAAGATCAATGTGCGCCATCACTGCCACAGGCATACCCCTTCGTCTGTCAGTATGCTGCCATTTGGAAGGTCATTTGTTCAGTGATTTTCCTATTGCAACAGAGGTGTGAATGCTCACCAAAATCACAGATAGTGAATTGAGAGCGGATGACAAAAGCAAGACAGGAAGTTGGTAGGGTCAAACTTTCATCATCTGGGTTCCGCTAATGAAGAGCGGAAGTCAGCAACAATGCCCGCATTCTTTCCACCTCGACAAAACACCCTCTCTGTCATTACAGCCCATCTTGTGGTCCTAACGTAAAGATGAGAAATTAGCCTTGCAGCCTGCTCTTCTCTGTCATCTTCCAGTTGCCCAAGATCCACTTTGTAATTGCTGAATTGTTAATGCTTCTAATTGATCTTTCTGTCCTAGGGTATTAATTTTTTATTTATGCGGTGGTTTATGAGTAGTTTTCAGAAGCCCAAAATGCTCAAGATCTAAAGATAGCAATAAATGTATATTCTTACTCAAAATGATGAATTCTCACTAACTGAAATCTGGATTCTTGCTCTGACTTCCTCCTTCAAAGGGCTTATTATTGCCCTTGTGCACAGTGCTTATTTAATTGAATGTGTGCACACATACATATCCACTTACTATGTGCTAGACTTTTCCAAATATCCATCCATTTAATCTTCAGTAAAGGTGCTGTGGTTGGCCTCTTTTGCAGGTGAGAAAACTCAGCCTCAAAAGGGAATGGGTTCGTCCGGTATTATACTAATTAATAGCAATGATGGAATCTATGTGGAAACATCCGGGACTCAAAGTCAAGGTAGGTCTGAACCGAGGCATAAGAGTGTTGTCTGGCAATCTACTGACATCCTCTTTTTGGGGGAAGTAAGTCATGAGACCGAGCACTCCATCCTGGTGGTGAAGACGTTGTTACCATCAGGTAATGAGTTCAAGTGCTATACTTACCTCTAGGGCGCTGTTTTCAGGGCATCCTTCAGGGGGGTAAACAGAAGAGTGTCTTTCTCATGTGCGGTCCTGCCTTTTTCATGGTATTCTAAATAAGCGAAAAGAAACCTGTCATCGGCATCATTCATCACATTTTCCTGACTTTACTGTCCTCCGCTGAGCCTATGAAAATTCGGGCTTTTTAGGGTAAAGCATCTTTATCGGGCAGACACTTTGCCTAATTCATCTTTTTCTCTCTAGTGCTTGGGGTAGTTCTTGACTCATAGTAGAAGCTCAATAAATACTGATTTGAAATGATGAATAAAATTAGGTGATAATCAAATAAAGGTTATCATCTTTAAGCCTACTTGTCTGGTTTTTCATGTGAAATAAATTAATAGGCCTCCTCTATTCACCAGAGATTAAATTTTAGAATGTATCATGTCTTGCCAAACTCCTGCACCATTTTTCCCCATCTCTGGAATTTTCCTAGTTAGTGTTGACATTTTACCTATTATAGCATTCCCAACAAAGAGAACAGAGGAGACAATCTGCTGTTAATAGCTTTTGAAGTGAATCAATTTATTGTCATAGTAACCAAAATTTACAAAACAGATCAATTAGGGAAAGATTTAAATTCAAGCTCAGAAGAGAATGTTCCTAGAGGGGAAAAAAATGAATTATTCTATGTTTCAGAAAACTGACAAAAGAGATTCTTTCTGTCTCACATGAATTTCACAATGTGAAAAAATAAAAACAAAATAAATGCACCCTTTCCAGATCCCAAACGGGATACAAGAAAAAAGCAGGACAGTGACAGGGTAGGGACACACATCCACACACCCAGCAAGGTCTGCCTGACTCCCTGTGCTGTCCCTAGCTGGTAGCACTCCTTCTTCATCTCCAAGTCCTTCCAATTCCAGAAAATTCCTCCTAGGCCGACAAGTATGTGCATTGGCGCATCATGGCACTGGGATGCCTGTTCCTCATCATGACTACTGATATAATAGTAATTTGTTGTCTCTGCGTCAATGCAGAGGCCAGATCTGTTCTCATCCTTGCATTAGACTCAGGAATCATTGCGGCATCTGCATCGGAACCATGTCCTTTATTCAAAATATTTTAGTTGGAAATGTGGCAGGCAGTATCTTCAGAAATATTTACATTACGTGTATTGACCATTTGTTACTTCTTTTCATGTGTCTTTTAAAAGAAAGAAGCACTGAGGGCAACAGTATTAGAATATGGCATGCATTAGAATGTATGTCAGTAGAAGAGAGTTTTTTCTTTTTTTTTTTTTTTTTACAACAAGCTCAAATACTGTGTTCCAATTACGTGGTATCAAGATTGGGCTGCAGAGATTTATCTCAAGATAAAATTTAGATGACGGCAAGTAGTCTTGCACATGTGTCATGGCTCTTTTACAGAAACTGATGGCTTCTCTGTGCTGTTGAGAGCAGCCAGAGAAGATTGGCACAGCAATGTGGCACCTGGGGATGGGGGAAGGCGAAAGCTAGAAAGTTCGAGGTCAGCCCTCTTTGGCTAGCGATGAGTCAAAACACGTAAGGAAAGAAGTGAGGAAAGGTGCAGTCAGAGGAGAAAGGGAGGAGGGAAGGATGAAGGATGAACAGAAAAATGAAACAGCCAAAGGGGTGTCCAATGCAACTGAAGGGTGGCAACATGTTGCGTCTCTGCAGGTCTGCACCACACTGTGCGCGAAGTCAGGAATTGCCGGCTCCAGACCTCCCTCTCCCACTTGAGAAAAGCGATTTGCCGTGAATTTGGAGTGTGAATAAGTGGATTGCGAAAGACCCCTTGGATCTGATTCAATTCCAAAGGAAGCAAGAGCACTGTATAGAAACTAACCATTCATATTACACAGCACCATCAATGAGGTTGTACACGCGTTTTTAGAAGATTCCTTGAGGACGGCATCCTCGAGGTGGGGTCCCAGAGGGCTCAGACAAGAGGTCAGAATTTTTTTTTTCAGGAAAGAACTTGAGGTCTGTTTTCATTCCTAGCGTGTTTAAAACTCAAAACGTGGATAGACGTCTTTTCTTCTGGCAGAAAGTCGCCTCGTTAGAAGGTTGAATAATCAAAACAGCAGAACCAGGTTGTGAAAAGTCAGATCCATGGCAGCCAGCCCTCTTCTTGAGCCGAGAAATGAGGTAAGGCTGTCTTTCCTGTGCCCTCACCCATTCTTGCATCCTACTCTGTTGACTGAGCCCTGTCAGCAATTTGGGCCACTTGCCCATACCCACTGGGGGAAGGAGGGGGCCCTGATATGTAGCCCCACCAGGAACACACAGAGAAGAAGAAGAAGACAGTTCCCACTAGAAACTAATTGATTTGCCAACAGCAAGATTTGAGAATGCCGCTGGTCCTCACTGGAAAGTCTAAACCCAGGCTATGCCCAAAGCACAACAAAACTGTTTTGTATCGATGGCTCATCACTAAGGCCTTTAACTGTCACAGGGTCTCATATAGTCCAGACTGGCTTCAAATTTGCTATGCCAATAAGGAGGACCCAACTTTTGACACCTTCTGGTTGGGGGAAGTACAGGCATGGACCACCACCCCCACCACCTTCATGAGGTGTTGAAGATCAAACTCGGGCTTCATGCACTCTACCAAGTGAGCTACATCCTATCCCTACACCTCCTTCTTTCTTCTGCCTTTATTCATTGAACGACATTCCTGTGTGTCACTGTGACTGGCTCCTTGTGTGCTGGCAAGCTGCCACTGCATTTTCCTTGCATTTCCCTCCGCCATCCTTCCCATGGAATATATCACTTAGAATGATGACCTAAAACTCTCTCATGGATCTGAATATTTGCATGCTCACTCAGGAAATGACCTGGAACTAACTGCAGTGAGATTTTAGGTCTCGCTGCGTGGACTTAGCTCTCCTAAAGACACAGTACCTAACAGCTACTGATGTACAACCTCCACGTCTTATAAAGTAGACAATGGTCAGTTGCTTGACATCAGCAATTAGATCCCAAGGCAGACATGATACGCTGTGCCTATAAACTCAGCAACAGAGATGTTGAGGCAGGAGGAGAATGAGATCCAGGCCTGCCTGCTATATAGAATAATGATCTGACCCATGCCTAGAGTATTGAAAAAAAAAAAAGATTTAAACTGCACTCACTATAACACCATGAATTACCTCCCATTGAATCCAAGCTTGTGAGCCTCCATCTTCACTTGCTGATTCCATTTGGTCCCATTCTCTTTGATCTTGATTCTTTCACTCTTCATATGAAGCTTTCCCTTGAGGGTCTTGTCACTGGAAATTCTGGAGCCTGATATTTTATAGCACCTTCTCGGACAAGGAGGAAAACCCAGACATGCATTGGACGCCTTTCCTTATTCTGGCATCCATTTTCTGGTCACTCTACTGTGGAGAGGAGAGTAATCAAAGCCGGCTCTCTCCAGCCACACTTATCATAGCCCCCTCTTATCCACCAGAATTAATATGAGATCTGTCAAAGCCCTGTCTAAAGATATTCCTTCATAATTTCTCATGATTTAATGAAGTTATTGGAAAATAATAGCAAAAAGAAGACTCTGGAAATGTTGTGGTGGAATTTCTAAGTCATCATTAATTTTACTCCTAAATGATCATAAACTAGACATTGAATAATCCATTGTAGTGTTTCCCAAGGTTTTGGACCAAGCATTCTGAATGCAAATATTTCTCTTTAAGATGGAGAATCTAGTTTCCTACCTATTAAAAGGTTTTAAAAAATCTACTACCACTTCTTCCATTGTTTTCATTATTCTTCTGAGTTCAACCCTAACAGTTCTTGAATCTCTGAGGACAAAGGCCACTATTCTTAGAGACTTGCATTTTGCAGCCTCTTGGTGCGGCTTTCATCTGCACAACTTGATCAACTTCTCTACCTCAGGCTTCTTCTAGTACAAAGATTTCCATGGACAGAAAACAGGTGCGACAGTTTGTCCTTTATCAGTCAGGATGGACACAGACTGGCCTGTGTGGAAGACCAGTTCCCTTCACTGTAGTTTTTGAGCATACAGTAGAAACTCCATAATGTGCCCCAGCTAAGATGGTGGCATACTGCATGTATGTTTTCCCGATAAACTCCCCACACGTGCATTGCTTCTTGCCCTGAGAGGAAGGCTCTTCTTGGATCGAGAGTTCCACGTGGTGCTCTTCACAGTCTTCTATATCGCATGGTTCTAAAGCAGGCTTCTTCCACTTTCCACTTCCGCGGGGGCAAGACAAGGTTAAAAGGTGACCTTGCTTTTGTCAATTCCACCCCTCCCCCATACCTTCATTTTATAGTGAGACATTTAAAGAAGAATGTGGACTGCCAATTAAGAGGCATGATATTAGGCTAAGTTAGGAGAATACTTCTACAGTCTTTAAAGTCAACCTGGGCAACCTGAGACCCTATCTCAGAAAAAAAGAAAAAAAAAAAACAAGAAAGAAAACAAACAAAACAAAATAGGAAGCCAAGAACATGGCTCAATATTTAAAAGCAGTTGCCCAGCAAGCCCAACATTCGTTCAGATTCCCAGAATTCGTGTCAGAAGAACGCTGTGTTAGCACACATCTGTAATCCTAGCACCCTGCGGTGAGAAGGGAGATAGAGACAGGAATAAAGTGCTGGCACTCACAGACCAGCTGTTCTAGAGGCAACAGCACAGCTATAGGAACATCAAAGGGGAAGATGGAAATCGACTCCAGGTGCCATCCCCCGACCTCAGAAGAACTCAGTTGCATTCATATATCAAGATTCATACACACGCACACACTCTATACAGCAACATACAGAGAGAGAGAGAGCAGGGGAGAGAGTGACTATGTACATAGCGCCATAACACACACAGAGAGACACACAGACACACAAACACATTCACACATACTAAAGTAGCACAAAAAGATCTGATTCTTGGCTATTTTCATAAAACTCAACACTTAAAATTTTTGGTCTAAAACAGAATAGAATCTCTACAGAGCTGTCCACCCACACTGTTTTATTTCTGGTTTGAACACAGAGGGTTTCCTAGAAGAGCCTTTTCATGACATCACACAATTTACCCTATTGGGAAATTTAATTCAACTCCGTCCCTCTACCCTGACTAATTGCCAGCTGACGATGTACAAGGCACTTGGAATCACTCCCTATAGCTTCCTTTTCAGATACTTAGATTATGAGATTGTGTTTACCCTCTTTTAGTTTGGTTTTGAATTTTTCATTCTTAAATATTATATTTCTGCTCATTCTCTTTCTGCTCTTTTCTCACTGTTTTCATAAAGAATCCTTTGGTCTCTTGCAATTCTAATCTGCTAATCTAATCTAAAAAGAGGTTTGTGTGCCTGTCTATGTGTGTGTGTGTGTGTTCATGTGTGTGTAACCAATAGTCCAGAAGAAAAACTCTCAACAGGTATTTGAACCAGGTTTTCACAATGCCTTTGGTCTATGACTCCACCTCCCTTCAGCTCCTCAGCTGTGACTCAGACCTCAAAGACAACTTCACCCTTGAAACTGTCTCCCTCCTGTGCCTTACCCAGAAGCCCCACTCATTGACGCAAGCTCTCTAAGTCCGAAGCCTTCTCCCTGCTTTGTTTATTATACCTCACTACACTGAATATCAGACATAGTTTCTGATACCTGTCTCAGAGGTAGGTGCTCTTGGCAGTCACATTTGGAAGGAATAAACAAGTTCTTGTTACAAGCCATGTCTCAGATCAAGTGCTTCATTTGTAGTTTCTAAAACTATATAGCTAAGTGAGGACTGGACCAGTAGGGTCTTTACAGTTCCATTTCTTCACTTGCTTTGAAGTAAATGTATTTTTTCCAAGCTCCCAACCTCGTAGCTGATAAACTTTAAGTCTTAATTTTTCATGCACCTCTCACCCCTCCTGTTGGCACAACAAAACATGCTCAACATCAGCCAGACATCTGCTTTGGAAGCAGACCTCTTCACCCGTGTTTGCTGCAACCCCTGCATGTTCTGGTCCATGGTAACTAACTGAACCCTTGACAAAGCTGCTAGTGCTGGCCATTTCTGCTGTGCCCTACAGACACCCACCCTCCCCATCTGCCTGTCCGAGGGCTTTCATGCCGCTGACATTTGTCATCCTGCCCCAGCTAAGGCAACATGAACCCTCAGAGGTCCCCACACCTATCTACCATCCCCATTCAAGGCACTCTTAACATCTCTGTGGAAAACTGTAACTCCCTTGACAAGTCTGTTCCTAGGATGACTGGGAACAAAGATGCTAACACCCTTTCCAAAATGATTGGCTTATCCTTTTATTTCATTAGACTGTGTTATATAAGCTGTTCCTCACAATTAGGGTCAAAGGAAACTGGGCCGTTCTGGTTCTTCCTCAGTAAGCTCATGGCAGGTTTTGTACATGTGTCCATCTGCCTTTTACCCGTCCTCCATTTTCTGGGTCAGCAGAAAACATGATGTGGTCTTTGCTCTCATTCACTTCTCTTTATGTAGTCTTCCTTCTCTTACCAGAGGGACAATAGTAAGTCCATCCAGCCAATTACTTTGGGAGGAAAAGCCTGTGAATTGGTCTCTCTCAGTTTAGTATGCACGACAGCCCTAGTGGGCTTCCTGGCTCTGACCAGCAAGCAGTACTTCTACTGGTAACTTGTTTAACAGAGGTTATCATTTGTTTTCTCCCAGCCTTAGAGCTGCAAGAAGCTATCATAAGTTTTATTTTAATAGTCCGGTGATTTAAAAATGTCCCACAATGCTCAGGCACAAGCAAGAAAAGAATTTTGCATGTCCTATCAAAAATCTATTAAAAATATCAAATATTTAACGTAATCTTTATCCCAAAATAATGATTCCCTAAAGCCATTAAAAGTCGATCCTGTATACCTTTACGTCAAGCCATGTTGGGTGTGAAGCCAGTGCCTAATAAAATTGGAAGTATTTTAAACAATAAACACTTAATTCTTTAAAACAATAATAATCAAAGACTCAGCTGTTGACTTTTAAAGAATTGATAATTCTGTGGAGACAAGGAAGAGTAAGCAGTGATCTGGTCAACCAAAGCCAGTGAGAATTCTTTTAAACATGTGCCCAAGGTACCTACTCTCTAGAAACGAGGTGAATAGTCTGTGCAAATTCAACTTCACTCAGGCCCTTCACTGACTGCAATGAAAAATAAGAGAAATTAATGTTTCTCGGGTTGACAAAGGAGGCAGGGTACGTAGCCATCATCTGAGAAAGAGCTATCGACCTTCCTCCCTCCCGCTTATTCTGGAAGAGGTTTTCGAGGAGCTTTTTGATACTTCTCTGGTACTTAGAGCACAGCCTGGGGGGAGCAGGAATTCACTGAAAGAAAGGACAGGTGGATAACACTTGTAAGTTCAAGGGAAATTTTTAGTTTTCAATTGAGCTTTACCTAATGCAGAAGGAATATCTGGACTCCCTGTTCTTCTTTATTATAACCTCAGCTCAAGTTCCATGTTCTCCAGCGTGTTTTTCTTTTTCAACACATAGGAATTCTTTGAGGTGAATACCAGCGACTGCAGCAGAAGAGTGTACTCAAGGTTTCTCTTGAAGTTTGGCTAGCGCCTTTCGGGAAGAAAATGGTGCTGGGTGCTGCTGTGAAGATTTAAGGCCTCTAAGATAAGATGACCTCTTTTATTAGCTCGTTTCTTCCATATCCTCGGTTTAGCAAAGTCTGAATAGTCTTTAGCTCCACTCTAAAATCCATTCGAAATTACCTTGCATACAGTAAGGCAACTACATTTGAAGTTTAAAATAAGACAATCCTTACAGGGAAAATCAGCCACTTATCAGTAGTGTTCCATGCAGCTCATTGGAAATTCAGAATTTGGAACACAAATTTCGAGTATTGAACATGGCATTATTCATTGCCTGGCACGGAGTCACACAAGGCAGTTAGCCAAACAAGCTATCTCTCTACTTACAGGTGAAACAACGGTTTGGAGAATCTTAAAAATTTGAAAACATTCATAAATCAAAATAGGAGGATTTCTAAAGGGGGGGGGAGGGAATGCTCTGCCAAGTTAAACAAACTAAAGAAGAAAACAAGCCCACTGTTAAAATGGTTTTCGTGACAGACACTTACACTTCCTCAAACAATATCAATTAGTGTCTTCAGAACAGACTTCCCAGAGATGATATTTCAATCAGCATATTTTCTGGATGTAAAGAGCTTCTCTTGGTTGTATATGGGCTGTAGAAAATAAGACAATGGCTCTTGGTAGCTTTGCAGACTGGTGAAGCTCATCCCTTGGATGGAAACTATCTAAACACATGAACTGATGTTTAAAAAAAAAGTGTGAGTATCCTGAGAGCTCCTCCAGGAAAATGTCCCCACCCCTGTCAGCAGCAGGACTTCAGAGTCCATGTGCCTTTTCTTTACTCGAAGGAGTTTTGGCTTCTTCAAAGTAGCCACTGTTGTCTTCTAAGGAATACACCTTCAGGTCATCTGGTTAAGAGGCTATATCAGAAAAATGTGTGAAAAAAGAAGTGGAACTCTAACGGAGACAAAAACAGAAGCCAGGCTCTCCCTGGATGAATCTGCTTCCAAGCTTTTGCCTTGTTACTAAAAGCCTCGGTAGGGGAATAAGCCAAGCAAACAAGGTTAATCCTCAGTGCAGAGTTCCTAAGACCAAGGTGGTACCAGAGAAGACTCCTAGGCTCTGGAGAGAAATTTCAATTTGATGTATGGGAAGCTCTCGAGCTGTTGGTTAGACGGTGCAGCTGAGATATGTGGTGGTACATGCGGGGTTGGGTTCTGAATGAGTCCCATAGTTACACAGAAGCTATAGGCCCAAAGCAGTTCCTTTGTTAACAAATGAAAGCAACACATAAACAGAAGAACCTCCTACACCAAGAAGATACAAATTAAAAAAAAAAAAATCAGTCTGTGAGTTAGCTGGTTCCTAGAATATTCCATTATGTAAAGTCTGGGTTGTGCACAGTGCTGGTTCATTCAGGTTTATGTGTAGACAAGCAAGTTAAGACATTCTTGTCCAAAAGCAAAGTTCTGACACTGGGCCCTTAACAAACTGGCTCTGAAATGAAATCGCTCAGACCCCTCTTAGCTCAAGATTAGAAATAAAAGCGTGCCTTCTCTAAATCAAGTCAGCACTCCACGTGTTCTCAGCAACAGCAAAGCAGAGCAAACGGCGGGAAAGAGCTGCTAAGCCCGTCTATTATGCTTTTTACTTTCAAGACATTACAGATTAACCCTGAGCTCAGCTCGCCCTACTCATGGCCTCTGTGGGAGACCCCTCCTTTTCCAGCTTGTGATTCCGTGTGTTCTTCCTCAACGTTAACTGCAGACTGGTTTCTGTGCAAGGCTTTCCTCATCTGCTCTGTGCAGTTGACCATGAACCACCTCCAGCTTGCTCCATCCTAAGACCCTCTAGGACACTCTGCAGTATTTACCACAGTACTCCCTTTGCTGGCTTTCTGAGGTGCTTCCAAGGAGCAGTGTTGGGTTTCTGAGACTTTAATTTAGCTAGGCTTTCTTATGTTTTATGTTGATGTGCGCGCACACACATGCAAGCAAACACATCTAGAGAACAAAAATAAATATTTTTGAATGGATACCATTACCCTTTGGTTCTTAAAAATGTTCTTTTAGTCTCTTTAATGATTTATTTTTTCTTTCAAATCATTTTCTTTATATAACATGGGAACTTTTCTCCCTCATTGTTTTCTCCTTTCTTTATCCACCTCTCCATCTCTCCTCTCCTTCTTCCTCTACCTCTTTCTATTTTCTTAAACAAAAATAAGAGTGAACCCATAGAATAATTTTATGACTTACCTATCATTTTCTCCTTTATTTTTTAGTTTTGACTTTTCATTTTTTACTTCCTCTAGAAGATCTTCTCAAGTATATCACTCATCTTTATGTTGGACTTTTAATATCTGCTTCCACTTTAAGGAATAAATAGTAAGAGTTCATTCTCAGAACACATGCATGGTATCCTGGCTGTATGCCCTAAACGCTGGGTTTTCCCTTGCATCTCCTTAGAATGCAAAATACAGTATCTCTGGCAGGTCTTCAACTCCAATCCAATCTCCTTATCAGCTGTCTTCCTTTCTTCCTGTTTTTGTTTGTTTTGCTGTCTTTTGCATCACAGATTTATCTCTTGGTCCTCTTTTTTTTTAAACAAGTATTTAAAACCTGGTTGAAATCATCTGTGCACACAGGACACAGGACTTGCCCAACAGTGAGTTTCAATAAGAGGACTGGCTTGAGGGTTATTCTCACTGACCTCCAGGGTTGTGGAAATCTCACAAGTCCGTGGGTCATTTTTCTCTTGAGTGGCTCCTTTGCTTGGAGAAAAACCCCTTTCTCTCTTGTCTGTAGGAGCTGCTGCTAGTGCTGTGGGAGGGAGAAAGGTTTTCTTTCCAGCATGAAGCCCTCACGTAATCCCCTTGTGTTTATGTGACACCTACCCTCCCTCTGTTCTACCTAATGCACGAATTCTCCATCCTCTGGGGCACCATTCCCAGAAACTAAATCTCCAGTCTTAGACTTGGAAGAAGGAGGAAATAGGAAGAATGTTATCATTTGATTTAAAGCTGTAAGCTAGCCAGCACTGAACTCATGCCCCTATCCCTACCTTCAAGAATCCAGACTACCTCCAATGCCTGACTCCCAGAAGAACATAAAGTGAGTTACACGTTGTCCCTTGTAGGCTTTTACACCACATCCACAAACGCTAACTGCCAACCCCTTCTACTCCCTCGAGTTCCGTCTTTTAGCATTTATTTTGCTGCTTTGCAACTCTTTCTGGACATGCCTTACCTTCTACCATCTCCTCTTATAGTCTCTTGTGTTTGTATTTATATCTGCCCTGCCATTTATTGAAGTTCATGTAGAAAATAGAAATAAACAAAGGTGGTCAATTTGCCAGTTTAAGTGAGAAATTTGGGGTTGTTTGTTGTCAAGTCTAATGATGTCCTAACCAGAGTCAGGAGTTTCTTCTCTCATCATGATCCTATGAGACAACACTGGATGTATGAGAATTCAGTTGTGGCCAGGTTACTGCGTTCAGCCCCACTAGTCACTGGCAACACTGCTCCTGCAACTGATAATAACCACTTCTGTGAGTGCTGAAGATGTCAGCAAGACCGTGTTTGTAAGGATGCTGCATCAACTACAATGCCTGTTAAATATCATCACCATGTTACCCTCAAAGGGAAAGCTAAACTACTATCGACTCCATGGAAATTCTACATGGAGCACTTGCCGGGCTTTTCCACCCATAGCAGAGATAATAGCACCACGTTTCCCAAGGAAAACAAAAACATAAACTACAAAATGTCATAATCTATAGCCCAAGATATCATTTCTATAATCCCAGCACTCAGAGGAAGTCTGAGGCAGGAGGATCAGCACAAATTTGAGACTACACTGTTCTTCATTATGAGTTCTAGTTCAGCCTGATCTAAAAGAGTGAGACCCTATATCAAGATAAAATCATATTGAGTGAGGTAAACCAGACCCAGAAAGACAAATATAATATGTACTCACTCATAAGTGGCTTTTAGACATAAAGCAAAAAACAAACAAACAACAACAGAAAACAGCCTACAATTCACAATCCCAGAGAACCTAGACAACAAAGAGAACAAAGAGGACCTTAAGGGAGACATACATGGATCTAATCTACATGGGAAGTAGAAAAAAAAAAAGATCTCCTGAGTAACTGGGAGCGTGAGGACCTTGGGAGAGGGCAGAATAGGTGGGGTGGTGGTGGAAGGGAGCAGAGCAGAGAAAAAATATATAGCTCAATAAAAATTTTTTTAAAGTAACTGTCATCATGTTTTCTGTTACTGTCGTGTTTTCATCAATGTCCTTCAATGTCCTTCCCTCTTTCAGAACACTCTTTACTGCCTCCCTTCATTCTGCTTGATTAACTCATTAATTATTACTTTCTCCCAACCAAGCAACCACAATCAGGATACTCACAATAGCTCAATTTATTGGGTGCATACAACATCCATGTATTATGTCTTTACCTACACAGTCATGTGTCACTCAGCCTCATTAGGTCATCTTCTCCTTATGTGTGCTTCGCTGTGCATGATGTATGATCTCATGTGCGATTTAAAGCAGTCCTCTAATGTAGAACCCCCAATTCCCTTCACAATGCTGAGGAATACTTTATATCACTCTTTGTCGTTGGGCTTCCCAATATCTCGGATCCACAGAAGTCATTTCTCAGAGAATGCAAGGGGTAGGATACAGTCAGAACCCAGAGGTCTTTGGGGAAACTGCATGGTCTTTCTGTGCTTTGAATTCTTTCAGTGAAATGCATACAACAACAGTCATCACACAGGATTGGTGAGAAGATCAACTAAGTCACTGTCCTTGCAGTACTTTACATAGAACAGGCAGACATTAATTATATAAATTATATAATATATGCTATTATTATTTGATCCCAGAGCCACTGGCTCATTTCTTATATGAACGGGACCTTCTATCAGAATCTGAGTTGTGCATGTACTTTTCAAAGTGCATGGACTTTGTATGGTAAACACACACACCACACCACCACGACCACCACCATATCATCATTATCATCATTCTCAGTGTTCAATAACTTTGAAACAAATTACTTAACAGTTAAAATAACAGTACCATAGTTTCTAGGTCTTGGGCCATAGCCAAAAAGTCCTGGCAGGTGGCTTCCTATGGGCTTCTTTCTCTTTGCAATGGGTGTAAGGAAAAGGGCTGCAGCTGCCTTGCCATTAAATTCAGAATTTGAATTATTTTATTTTCTGAAACCCCCTCCCTGCCTTCCATGGGACAGTGAGACCAAAAGGGACAAGCATCCTGACTATACTGCTTAGGGCTGTACCCTACTACTTAGAGAAGTGCGTAGAATATAAGATGTGCTTACTAAATATTTAATAAAGACACAAACCAATGAACAAATTCTTATGGTCACCAAACTCCTCTGCATGGGTTTCACCACAGGCAGAAAGTAGAGGATGGGGGATAATCACTTAGCTCCTAGCAGAATCAGCATCACAGTTTACAGTAAAGACAAATACAGATGGGCTAACTCAGAGCGGCTGACGGCAATGCGGTGTTCATGATTTTCTGATCCCAGACGAGCTGATAAATTCCTGAGTTTTCATGGTCAAATAGATTAGTGAGAATGCCAAATGACACCATGGACATGTAACCCCTTCGTAAGGTGGAAGCTGCTGGCTGTGGGGGCTGCTGGGAAAGAATTCTCTCAGGCCTATCATTCTGAAAGTACAGTTGGGGCATTGGTTTAATAAACCTGTCATTCTCTGGGGTGTTTCATGAATGGTTGCCGTCTCCACAGTCCTAAGTGACTGCTAGATTCCTTGTGGATGACGAATAAATGTAGATTGTGTGAGTCATAAAGCGGGGTAGGGGGAAGCAGAAAACTGTCCCCAAGTCCCTAGGAGACAAAGAGAACTGGAATGCCCAGAGAAGTTTCAGAACTTCCCAATCACATAAGTCAGCCACACAGATGGCTGAACGAAAGAGATCAATTTGTCTGTCCATCAGCAGGACAAAGGGACAATCTCAAGTCACTTAATAAGACAAGAAAAGAGAGAAAAACAAGTTTCATTCTATCTAGAGTCACGTGAACACTTCCTTCACCGATCAATCTGGATAGTTTATTAATTCATCTGCTTATTCTTCAACAAATAGAGAAGATACATACTATCTTCCCTGTGCCAGGCTCTCTGCTTTGTACTTGGCAGAAAGAAGTCAATGTATCCACTCCGAGCTCCAGCAGGAGAGACTGATCAGTGGCCATGTTGTGCCTTTGGCTCTAGGTTGGAACAGGCCTGATTTCTTATTGCATTATCAATTGTTTCATTAATGAAACTATGGTAGTCCACAAGGGGTAGCATGTGTGTGTGTGTGTGTGTGTTCCAACACATGTGTGCACACACACATGCTTATATCACAGCACTCATGTGCATGCCAGAGAACAACTTCCATCCATTGGGTTCCAGGGACTGACCTCCAGTTGTCGGGCCGTCAGCAACCACTTCTACTGACTGAGCTCTCACTGGTTAACTCACCAGACACAATATTTTCCAGCCCCTGTGTTGTCTGGCTGGTTTTCACAGTGGATGGAATGGAAATGATGGAGCAGCGGTCTTTGCATAAAGATGCAGAAATGTCCTCCCTAACTTCCTTTTCTTCCTGCTGACCAGGATACCTAAACCACTGCTACCTACAAAGAAAAGAGAAACTTTTATTCTGGTGGCATTTTGAATGTATTTGTCAAAGCCGCTATCACTGCGCTAATATTAAAAGTATTCTAGGTAAGAGTAGAAAATAAGGAAACTCACGGAAGCATGGCTTGTGCAAGGAGAGTAAATAATCCCTGTTCTTTGGAGGATGAATGTGGGAGGGAAGGAGATCAACTGGAAAGGTAATTTGGACCTGTGAATGACAGGTACCAAGTTTTAACTCTCAAGTAAACAGAGCTCTAGAGAAAAATCAGATATGTGATGTATATCTCATTTAAAGCCAATAGAATGTTTGCACTTCCTGTCTGGGCAAAGGTCAGGAAAAATTATGAGTCATGGATAACAAGTTGTTCTTAACTATTTTTTTTAAAAATCCCATGATCAACTGTACTTGGAACATCAGGCTATCCATATTCATATATATGTGCACAAATACATGCATATGCATGTGGTGTGCACAATCACATGCCAAGCCACAAAGAACTGACATGTAGACATATAGTCATGCCATACACACATAGAAACACCTCTGTGAACACATGTGAACTACTGGTATGCCTATGTGTGAAGTTTGATGCATATGCACATAAATATAATCCACATATAGAGCTTTACACTAGCAATATTAGACACTGTGTGACCTTGTATAGAGACAATTATATAACCATGTATTCATTTCTCAAATAGAGCCTGCTTTGATTACTGACTTCCACATGTCATGGAGATGGGGAGTGGTGGCTTCTTTAATTATAGCACGTGCTCCCTGCCATGTTCTAAAGCCATTGTAAATCCAGCTCCTCTTATTTGCCTCCTAGGAGAGCATTAGTAATAGAAACGGTCTTGTTCAAGGGAAATCAGAAGGCACTTAAAAAAAATGCATTTCCCTTTCCTTTCATGCTTAAAGCGCATTCCTCCACAGTGTCCACAAATGCCCCACCTCAGGTGGGTTCAGAAGGTTCCCAGAGCTGCCAACAGATCTCCTCCAGTGAAAAAAACTTATGCAAAAGGCCGGCTGCTACCCAGAGGGATGTGACAGATGGCAGGGTCACCATGCCGAGCTCAGATGGCTTACCCAGGTGGAGAGGGATCAGGGAGCTGGAAGCAGAGCTCTGGAAATTATTCCTGGCCCACTTCACCTTCTCACACTGACAATCCCACACCCTTCTGAGCTGTGCATTTGGAGGCTGGAGGTCCCAGATGCGTGGTTTGATTTCTCCGAGAAAGAGCCACTTGGTGTGAGCTCCTGCGGTACTGTTTCAAAGGGGGCGTTACTGTCACAGTGCTACAAGTTGTACGTAGTCCAATTTTCTTACCTTCGTGTGACGCTGACTTTCAAATGGTCACCTCAGAGCCATCTCTAACTGGCACACGTAAGCCAACAACAGCTACCACACAGCAAAAGCCCTCATGTGTCTGGCTTGCAGGAGGAGCAGCAAGGAAATGATCAGATTCAATCAAACTTTAAGATAATCAACATCTTCCCTATGAAATACACTACTTGTGGGGTCTCTCTGCTCCTAAGAGCCAGAGAATGAGAAAGACAGTCAGTGTGACTCAAACTAGGATAGTCTTGCTGAACACACCTAGATTTGACCTTTGTCTTCAGAAGACAGAAATAGTAGCAAATCCCAGTGTGCTAACTCCACAGTTACTTAGGTCAATGTTGGCAGCCATTCAGATTACAAAGCTGAAGATGTTTACTGCCATCAGGGAGGAATTCTGTTTATTCGGTTTTTTTTTCCACTAGTGAGAGACTGTCTACCACAGCCTCTCCATGTCTGAAGGTGGCATCTTGTCTCTTTTATCACCAAAGTCACAGTGTTGCAAAAACAAATAAGTAACCAACTTCCAGGGTTCTAAGATGAAGAACACCTGTGTTAAACTGGCAATTGAAGTTGCTACTCAGTAGCCTTGTGACGTCCTTTCCCTCTCAGAGTAGAGCTGACCTTGAACCTGAACAACGTTCAGTAGATTAAGGGTGAGGGAATGCTGGCAATGAGTATTTAAGAGATTTGGTATGGTTGGAATAGAATTCTTGGACTGGGAAAAGTTTGTGTATAGTTTTACAGTTGTTTATATTTTCATACTCAGCTCAGTAGCCTTTAAGCAGCTCAAAACCACAAGGTTGCCATCAGTGTGACCATATTCCATTCCAAGTGTTCCAAGTCCTATTCACAGGGACGCCTAAAAACTGACAAGATGCAAGACCTCAGAGACTCACTGCGTTGGCTCTGCGAATATGAAGTGGTCTCATAAATCTGAATTTAAACAAACCTCTCTGGTAACTCTTGAAACTTAACCAGAAAGCAATAATTGAGCCAAAAGCAAACTTTAATGTCAATGTTTGAAATTTCCTTTTCTGCTCTAGGCAGGGTTGTTCTAGTATTGCATTTTGCTGAAGACAAATATTATTTTTTATCATGATGAAAGTTGAAAAGAAAGGATGAATAAAAAGACATTATATAAAGGGAAAGACTAAGTACTGTATGCCAAATTCCCTACAGACAGAGGTGCCAAGGGAAGTACCTATACAAGTGAATATTTCAGGGGAAAAGGAGAGAGAGATGGAGAAGGAATGAGAGGATCCAGACAGACAGGTGATCTCTGCTGGAGTCTAGCTTCAGCCTCAGTCCATACAGGGTCTTATAAAAATGAACCATAGTATATTATGCACCGCACTTTGAGGCCAAGGGTAAACTTTTTGTATCTCGTATAAGTCAGTCATTTAGTTATGGGCTACCTCTGAAAAATGTAGGTTTATGCTCTCAGCTGTCTGTTCCAGTGGGTTTCCTTCAGCTGAGAGCAGTCCTACGGAAGCAGCAGCAGTTGTCAGCTTGCAGAATCAACACTCTCAGCAAGCAAGGGAAGGTGGGGAACCACATACAACATCAGCTATGTTCGCTAACAAATACCAGTAGTTTGCTTCCTGTGGTATATACTACTGAAACATCATACTTCTGAATTCTGGAAATGCACAACTTTAGCAGGAGTGTCTCATCTGCTCACTCCAGAATCCTGTCTTTATGAGAATAAAGGGATTAAGGCACAAAGAAAGACAATATGGACACAACAGACCATAGACCCAAGAGTTGAACAGCTGAGAGCTCATCTCTACCTAGTACTCACATCAAGACACTACAGTGCTGTCTAAAATCCCAGGGAACATAAATTTTCCTGTTTCTTAAACTTAAACACAGTACAAGACTACTATGCATTAAACAATAGGATTTAAACCATTAGTGTGGGATAAAGCATGTCTTGGACAAATTAATGCAACTTGAATTCTCTATCTTGCCCAAGATGACTTAAATTATTCTGTCCAATAAATCTCTTCTGAAACCAAAGCTACATTTCAGCTTCAGTGTTTCTGCCGCTGCTGCAGGGGTCTCCCTTGGAAAAGGGAGTGAGTGACTAGCAATAATGAGTCAGAGTTGGTTCCCGTAGCTCTACATACTCACATAGGTACTCACAAACCTCTATGGTTACTGCTTCTAAAAGACAATGAGCATCTGACAGTATTTTACTAAGCCGTAGAACTTTAGGAATCCTACCATTTCTCTTTTTTAAAATCAGGTCAGTTACCCGTCTGTATTTTGTAAGCTCTCATCATCATAATTTCCAAACAAATCCTAGCACTGTGATGCTCTGCTATTCCAGGTCTTTCTATTGAATATATTCGAACCCTCTCTTTAGTAAAACTAATGGAGTTTTCTTTACAGTTAGTTAGCTCGCTTGACTTGGGTCTCTAAGTCATCCCTGCTCGACAGTGTCCATCCTGGAGCTATTCATCCTGCTCAATATGCCATGAAAATTTTATCTAAAGAACTTTGTCATTAGTGTGGGTCATATAGATGAAAGAACTTGTGGATCAAGTTCTATGTTTGCTTCTTGCTTTCCAGAGAGCTCTCAGTCCCTGGGGTTGCACCGTTTTGAAGTGCACACTGCGCTCAGCCGTTCTTACATTTTTCTGCATCCTTCTCCTAACTCTGGCTTTGTTGTCCATGCTTTGTTGCCCAAGTCTACAGATGCCCAGCATCTACAGGGTGTCTCTGGAGCAATTCTCTGTGGCTGAACTGTTGAGAGTAAATACTGTGTTTTTACTTCTCTAGTATGCTCATTGGTGATTAAATTGTTAGGATTTCTACTTTTCAAAGATTCTCTGCTGAGCCACATGAACTTTTGCCTTTGCTGACCGTGGAATGTGGCTTGCCCTTGCTGTAAACTCCAGGCAATCTATTTCCTAAAGCCTGAGATACCATGCTGCATGTCTTCTACAATCCCCCTTCTCTCTCTCCCTCCCTCCCTCCCTCCCTTCCTCCCTCCCTCCCTCCCTCCCTCTCTCCCTCTGTCTCACTCTTTCCCTCTTTCTCCCCCTTCTCATTTTCTCTCCCCAAATAATTTGACTGATTAATAGAAAGCTTCCTATGACACCCTTTGTTAAAACAGCTCCTTCATAATCTGGTCCAGTACATTGCTCTCTATATTTTTTTTTCCTTGCCTCTTCATCTTTCTGAGTTGTCAGCAAATCTAAAGTTTATCAAATGACGTGTGTCTGTGTGTGTGTTTCTTTTCTTTTTTTTTTTCTTTTTCTTTTTCAGAATAAGACAGTCGCAGACATTCCAATGGGTGCATTTCCCCCTTTCTTCAAGGGCAGTTTTGTAATCTGCCTTTGGAAACCTTTACCCACATCCCTGTCTCTGTGCTGGTCTGCAGAATACCTCAAGACTATCACTTTTAATTCTCTTGCTCTTGCCGTCCCCAGGAGGAGACTTTGCAGTGTTCACTCTCTGTGCAGAAGGGAACTCCGCACTGCTGCTGCCACCTGGGTTTCCAGAGGTTCATATGTGCAAAGATTTTCAATAGTCCAGAGAGAAGGAGCTCAAAGGCCAAGAAAAAAACACATCTTCTGACAAAGAGCCAGAAGGGTCACATCATTTTCTCTAGAAACTTCCCCACACCCAGTGATACCCTTTCTGCTCATGGTTGAATGAAAACATATGGTTATCTAATGAAAACAGAATTATTTGAAGAATTATGCAGTGAAACAGAAGGTTATTAAGAACAACTAATAATAGAACTCTGTCAGCCAAGCTGACATGACATTGTCTCAGCTCCAGGGCTTACTAGCTGCAGGCATTATAACTCCTCTAGGCCAGATGTTTATACCTGTAGAATGGGACTATCACAAGTACATTCCCCATTGTATTTGTGAAAAATATCTTCTAAAAGTTATGGTACATATCTTTTAATGAATTAATTCACTTAATAAAAAGAAATTAACAATTGTTCACCCTGTACTAAGAAACGTTCTAAACTGTGGACGGAGACTGTTCATTCGTTTCCCTGATACCCAGACCTGAATAATCACACAGAAAACTATATTAATTCCAACACTGTTTGGCCAACGGTTACTGCATACTTCTAGATAGCTCTCACATCTTAAATTAAACCATTTTTATTATTAAACCATTTATTAAACCAGTATCATCACAAGGCCGTGGCTTACCTAAGGTTTTGGCTGGTGTCTTTTTCCTTCAGCAGCTACACGATGTCTCTTCAACTCTGTTCTCTCTCTCTCTCTCTCTCTCTCTCTCTCTCTCTCTCTCTCTCTCTCTCTCTCTCTCTCTCTTCCAGCATGATTATATTCTACCCTGCTATAGGCCAAAGCAGCTTCTTTCTTAACCAATGCTAGTAAAACATTTATAGCACACAGAGGGGAATCCCACATCATCAGACATTTTTGTTAACAGCAGTGAGAAAATATATTGAAATTGTTCCTTTCTATAGAAGAGCATCAGGTGCAAGCTATAATGCCATGCATACATAAAACATGGACAAGCCTAGAAGCAACCATGGAAACACTGGGAACAAGGAACTGGCTTTACACATGGGAGACAGCCACATGAGTCTAGATGATGATAAAGGCTTCTCCAAAGTGTCCAACCCTGCCCAACTTGAGCCAGAGTGATGCGAAGGTACCAGCAATTCAAAACCACGGGAGGAGTCCTGGAGACGGGCATAAGCGAGATAAGCGACTTTGAAAGGCAAACATTTCCTATGAGGAGGCTCTGGTCAAGCGTTTGATCTGAGTATATATCTTCTATTTGGAGGCTGATTGACTTTCATTTAAAAACCAAAAGATGGCTCTTGGTCATCCCTTGTAGCATCAGCCCATCAATCGCGGGTTCTTAAGCTTTCTCAACGTGCAAGTTGATGTTTTCCACGTCCATGTTTTATCGCCGAGCGACTGTGGCTGAACGCCACGCAGATGAATTTGACTCTGCAAAGCCTGCCCTTTCAATTATCTGTTAAACGCGCCTCTTTACACCCAACCTGCTGACAAAAACGAGAAAGCAAACAAATGAGATGAGTCGCAGTGAGGACACAGGAAGCCGAGAGAGGGGAGCATCTAGCTGAAGGAGCATGGGAGAATGTTTAAAGTGAGTCTCGGAGCAGCGATAAGGACGAAGATGATGCTATCTCTTGGATAGAAGAAGCCATTAAAATACACCAGAGTGTCTTCAATCACTTAATCAGAAAGCCCTTTTCCTGAGAACTGTCTTCTGTCTGTGGGCCATGGACAAACATAAATATTTTGGACTTCCTGCACCCTTCACCCTGATAATGGGCCCTTAACTATAAGCTCTTCCCACCTCCAAGAAAGCTCAAAACAATGATAAACATGAAAGACAGACATGGAACTCTTTCCAGATGAATTATTGAATCCCACAAAGAGGTTTTCAGTACTATTCCTTCGTCTAGGTTCTTAATCTTTTTTAAGGGATATTTTTACATTGTGTGCCCACAATTAAACATGAACACATAAGAGTTGAACTCAGATAAAAACAACCTTTCCAGGAAGATTTCTTTCAGTGGGCCACAAAATTCTAATCTCCCTTCATGCATAACTTTTAGTTTCATATTTAGCATTTTTCAGTCTTAAAAAGATTTGGTAGGATGTTGAGAAATATTTATTTAAATTTTGACTCTGATTTTTGAAAGACAATAAGAGCAACTGTGTACAGACAATTCTTAAGAAAATAATTTATATCAATTTAAAAGGGTTTAAAATGCCTATATTAACAACTCTTTCCAAAAAAAGAAAAAAAAAGCTATGAAGTCTTAAAGATTACAATTAAAACAAATAGTACAACAGAAGCTTGCTTTACTGCTATAAGAATGAAGTTTCACAAAATGTTTGGACCCTTATGTGATTTTAAATAACATTTTCTGGATCCAAACAGAGATGTGTCAATCATTTGAATCATAATAAGCCAGACATTCTCTTTTGTGTTAAATAAATAAACTGAAGCAAAATTCTTCTTGGTCAAAGGTGAAATTAAGTTTAAGTGACCATATTCATGAATAAAATTACTAGGAAACACAATTAAATGCATTTTTGCTACCATTATAATGACAATTTTTCCATTATACCTATATTTTAATTTATAATTGGAAATTGAAATCCTGGTACTCAGATTGATCCCATCCGGAGCTTTCCTTTGAAGTTTGACCTTCGAATTTGTGCAATAATATCAAGTAGATGATAAAATTACAGAGGAAATGTGTAATAATAACACTGCTATGGAGATCTTGACTGGCATGGCCATGATTCTTGTATCTCAATCTGTCCTTGCTTTACATATGAAAATAATAGGCCTATCTATTTGAACCTCATGCAATCAGAGTGTTTAAATACCGATCTTGCTTAATTAAATGGTAAGACCCAACGGGAAGGCTCCAAGCAACACACACACACACAAAAAAAAATTCTTGTTTTTCTTTCCAAAATGACATGGACTTTGAGTAGCTTAGGTCCAGCAACAGCAAGTCAGTGAATAATGGATGTCTTGTGAGATAACTCCGGGCTTTAAAAGGACTTGGCTATCATTCACATCTGAGAGAAGCTGCTATTATTGCTCTTACTGACCTAATGTGTGCTCATGGCTGAGGAGCATCATTACTTATAATAACTTGAAAAATGGCTTTACCTGGATAAAGCCATTAGAAAGGTGGTCATCTACACTGTCCCCTGACCAAGGATGCTGCTTCTAATCAAATGTGCACCCACAGAGCTACAACAAAATTTGGCACTAAATTTCAAGACAATGACGGTCGAGTAGGACTTTATTCTCGGCTTTGGTTGTACCCTCCTTACTGATTCTAACAAAATAAAAATGGCCGAGCCTGCTGGAGAATTTGGAATAATTGAATTGGGTTGTTTATATTTTATTTCATTTGTGTAGAAGTTGGGGAGCAAGTGGGGAGAAGGTAGCAGGAAAGGGGGAGGCATGTCCTTTGAACAGTAGTCTTTGGAAGGAATTCTCTCGTTTAAAAAGAGCAGAGCAACTGCCTCCCGTGTTTGTCTGCCATAAAGAAATAAACAAATGCTGCGTCGGGTGAATCGCATCAAAATCTCAAGACAATTCCAAGACGAACCAACCGGGAGAGCAAATGACCTCTTCATTTGGGTGATAAAGTTCCACCAAAATATTCTCTGGGCCCGAGACGTAATTCATTAGAAATATGTGCGTGGCGTGGTGCTCCCTTCTCTATCTGGCAGAGTCCGGTCTGCGCACTGATAAGAAGCAAATGCAAATGTCCTGATAAGAACTGAATGCAAATATTTATGATATGATATTCCCTGGGAATTATGTGCAGATAAAACAAAGTGTATTATTTTCCTGCTTCTCTTTCAGGTTTGCCAAAATGCCCTTTTTCGCTTTTGGAATTTGCATTTCTTCAAAATTGATTCGGCTTGCGTATTATGTTAAGCTATTTGTTTGCTAAGGATGGTAATTAGTTACTGTAATTACAGCAATGACAGTTGCTAAATTGTTTTTAAAGCATTACAGTGAGCCTGTGCCAGAAGATTGCAGCATTTTTTTGGATTTAAGCAGAGGCTGGAAAAACTCCCACTCTGGGGCCAGCATGGGATTTTCAACTACAAAGCTGCTTTTCCTGATTGAAATTGTTTTTAAAGAAATCATTAATTTGCATTGATTGCAGGTGCTAACTTTACACTTAGGTTTAGTCGCATATCACAGAAATATTAGTGATAGTGGGCCCGGGTATAAAGGAGACACAAGGGGACATACGTCGTAAATAAAAGTGAAGGCTGATAGCACAGGAATGATGGTCTAACTATTACTTGGAGCCTGTTAATTAAACTTTTTAGCTTGTTTTTAGATAAATTAAAAACAATTAAAAATGTTTCTCTGAAAGTCATTCCCAAACTTTTCTTAGCACTCCTAGCTAAAAGGAACAATCTTAAAAAAGGACAATTTTGTCACATTCTACTTTTGACATAAAGAAAAAAAGTAATGAGAGAAATTGTTTACCCAATACTTTTCTCCAATTTAAATTAAAAGAAAGTAATGAAGGATAAACCGAAGGTATAGGATAATGTCTGAGATGACTCATATGATTTATGTTTTATTAGCTGTGCCTCAGAGGTTAAAAAAGGTGGAAGCACAGTTTTCTATATCATCCTTTATCCTAAGAATGTCTTCTAGCCGGGCAGTGGTGGCACACACCTTTAATCCCAGCACTAGGGAGGCAGAGGCAGATGGATCTCTGTGAGTTCGACGCCAGCCTAGTCTACAGAGTGAGTTCCAGGACAGGCTTCAAAGCTACAGAGAAACCCTGTCTTGAAAAACAAAGCAACAACAACAACAACAACAAAATGTCTTCTAGCTGTACTTTCTAAAGTCAAGGAGATCTGTGTGTACTCAAGTTTTGTCCCTGGTCATTTAAAATAAGGAATAATACCCAGTGAGAATGCAGACTTTGAGGTTACAGATTTTTATATCCATTTATTCATATTCACAAATGCTTCATAAATAAATTTGAAGAAAAAAAATGTTCCTTTCGTTTTAATGTTGACCTTCCTCTGCTGGAAGAAAGCTAACTACTCTAGCAGAAATAAAGTCCAGAGCAGATAACAAAGAGGCTTTCTGAAATTCCAGGCACTGTATTAAGTGTGTGGCATGCATGCACTCAGCCGCTTTCAAGGAATTATTGTTGTCTCTGTTTCATAGGAGGAAATACTGAGACTCAGATATAGTAGAAGATTGCCCAAAGGGGGTAAGCGATGTGTCATGACTTTTAAGGACCACATTTAGAGCATCAAATGTCTAGTACTGAAGTATACAAAATATAACCAAGAAATATTTCTCTTATGTAAAAGCATTGAAATACTGAATTAAACAAAGAGCAGTACAAAAATTACTTCGATATTAATACCCCAGAAAATACTTCATAATTTCTATCGATGTTTTCAGTCAGACAAACTCAAGTGAGAAGCGTTTTCTTTGCAAGTTCAATATTCACACAAGAAAACTACAGTTTAACATTTTTCTCTTATGTATGTCTGGAGAAGTAATATTCCCCCTTTCCCGTACTTGGAGGCCCGTGACTCAATTGTTACTTACTCTGTTTCCTGCTTCTAGCCCACACTAAGGCTTCCCGCCTACATTTCACTTGTCAAATTGTATCCAACTTTGTAGCTTTTCCTTGATCCTCGGTCCCAAAGCATTTAAAGGCGATAGCTGCATAGGTATTGCTTTGTACCATCAGTAAATCAAAACAGCCAAGAAAATCTTATTTCCTTAGAGGACAAATACTGGCAAATTTCCAGAGGAAGAGAAACACATGGGCTCACACCCCACCCCCACATTTCTCTAACCCCCACTCCAATCTGCAAACATATCAGAGTCAATTTAACTAAACTGTGTGAGATCAAAGAGGAGCTCTGGAGAGTGTGAAGTCAGGCTTCAAATATCAGCTGAGCACAGTTTGGTTACAGAAAGGAAAGCATGCCTCCTGGAGTGAGGCACCTTTCTTGTCCAGACATTCAAAGGGTGTTATTCATTACTAAGTTTATGGTACCCGCACTGGGAGCGCAGTTCATGACTTCAGAATGTCTGCCCGGTTTATAGGGACGCTCCCTTGTCAGTACTTTTTCACAACAGATTTGGTCTTGGTGAATAGAAACTAGCTCATTAGTCAGTCTGGAGCTGGGTTTGGTTACAGGATGACTGTAAACACTGACCCTGGACCCCAGCCCTTTCGAAACTCTCACTTAAGTTTCACCATTAAGAAGACAATTTATTTTGAGCTGCAATGTAACCAAATTCTTCAGAGGCAGAGAAAACTGTGATATATTAGTATCAAAGCAAGCAAGAAGAATGGAACTTTGGAAGGTAATGTGGTATACTGTAAAGTGATGTGCGAAGAGTCGAGAGGACATCCACACACTCATGTGTATTGAAAACTCTTGTATTCAAGTTCTGGATCACAAAATGAGGGTCCAGCAACACGGCTGAGCCATTAAAAGCTCTTGCCACCAGCCTGAAGAACTGTGTTCATTCCTTTGGGACCCACAAGATGGAAAAAGAGAACAGGCTAGGAACTCATCCTGATTTCCACATACATACTACAGCACCCAGACACATGTTCACATGCACATGAATACATACACACGTACACAGCTAAGTAAACAAATATATAAATATAATCTTCATTTAAAAATGGGAACAGGCTGGCATAAAGGTGGTGTGGGAGGTCCTTCTGTCTGTGTGTTGCTTTTATTGGTTAATGAATAAAGAACTGCTTTGGACCTATAGCAGGGCAGAACTTAGCTAGACAGGGAAAACTAAGGTGAATTCTGGGAGGAAGAAGGGCAGAGTCAGAGAGAAGCCATGGAGTTGCTGCCAGAGGGAGTTATGCCAAAACTTTGCTGGTAAGCCACTGCCATGTGGCAATACACAGATCAATAGAAATGGGTTAAATTAATATATAAGAGTTAGTTAATAAGAAGCTAGAGCTAATGGGCCAAGCAGCGATTTAATTAATACAGTTCCTGTGTGATTATTTCAGGTCTAAGCTAGCCGGGCAGCCAGGAACCAATGAGCAGCCCTTCTTGCAACAAATTGGCACACCAACATGGGAAACTACTACATCCACATAAAACCTGAGAGGGCTTGAATAGGAATTCTAGATACTAAAAAACAAGTTTAACCAATTTATTTTTCCAAATGGGCTTTACTCATCTAATAAGAAACAAACCAGCAATCTGTGAATGAATAAAAACTGTTTTTGAATCATACATATTTTATAAGGTTACTTAAACGAAACCATTGTTCACCTTCCTAATTCAAGTCAGGAAAAGGTCTCTTACTTCAGATTTCAGCCTATTTGGAACTACACTGAATCTGAGAATCTCAGACTAAATGATGCCTGGGAAAGGGTCGCCCATCCTCACATAGTACTCACATTGACACTAAGGAATTGAGGTAGCACTAAAGTCAATGAAAGTATATTTACATTTCTAAGTCAAGGTCAAGCACAAATTCCCTTGTGATTGAAAGTAGAAGTTCATTAGATAGGATGATATCAAGGGATAGATTCCATAGCTTCTCACTAGGGCAACTTCCTGGACCACCAATGCATTTGTACTTCTCAGGGACAACCACAAGGATAACTGACCCAGCCAGCAGCCTCCAGCCAGCACTGAACTTATTTTATTGACAAAATGAAACAAACAACCAAAAACCACTTGGATTTCTAGAAAAATATATATGTATTTCTATCCACTTAATTAAATAAATACTTGCACATATTTTAATACTTATTCAAAGGGCTGTGCCCTGGTAGGGTTACATTTAAACCCTAACAAGCATTCATTCTTGATCTGCCTAAAGCTGTTCTCCATCATTTCGCATTCTGCTCCATGATACTCAGCTGCCATGAGGCTTTCTGTACCTGGAAGGAGGTCACAGTCACTAAAGCACATGTAATGAATTGTGTCTCTAGAGAGAGCTCCCTGCCCCTCCTAACATGCTGTTCAAATATCTGCTCAATGTGGCAGCACACTCTCCAGAGCTCTATCTTAGTAGTAACTATTGAAGTGCATGCACGATAAAGAAATACTATCAATACCTCTACCTGAATTAAAGAAGTTGAATCATATTTAATCGTTTGTCTGCAATATATATTTAAATGTATTTAATATTTCTATGACTACAAGTTGCTATATTCTCAGGAGCATAGATATAAAAATTCTCAAAAAATTAACAAATCTCACTCAATCACATATAAAAGGATGCTTCCAACCTAAATGAAGAGGCCTATGGAATAAAAAAAATGGACTTCACAAGAAAGTCAGACCTGTTCAAAACGTTTAAATCTGCTTTGGCATTAGAAAACCAAGCAACATAACCCACCACAAGAAAATAGATGTGTTTTCAGAGGTGGTACATCAACCCATCTCAAAGTGTTTGTGCCCTACCTGCATAAGCCATAACACATATATAATGTTCAAGAGCTGTTTGCACAATTTTGTTAAGTGTGAATATACCTACTTCAAATTAACTTTATACATAGTTAAGAACCTTTAAATGTCAGACATAAAATTTTGGACTGAAATGAGTGTTGTGCCTTTGCTGTGAGCTATTCTCCTTCTATGTTTTCCCCTCTCCTTTCTGCACTAAGTATCTTCTTGCTGCTCTTGAATACGTGAAGGCTGCTTCCTACCTGAACATACTGATGTTCCCTCCACCTAGTGAAGTTTTTCCCAGACACCGTACGTCTACCCATGCCTCTTTTAATTCTTTGCTCAAATATCACCAGGAAACTGACCGTGACCACTGTGTTAAAAACTGTACCCTACTAGTAAGTCTTCATTTTCACATGAAGGACATGCCACCTGTATTTTATAATGTATTCACATTGATTAATCAATTAATGCTTGGGATAATCCACCTATGAAGAGAAAAGATTTTGGCTCACAGATTTTAGAAATTTCAGTTTATGATCAGTTGTTCCTGCCGCATTTCACAATGCAACACATGATGGTGGGGTATGAAGTAAAGCAAACTTTCCACCTATTTCCCAGAAAAGAGAGAGAAAAGGAAGAGCAAAGGTCGCTCAAAATGGCAAGACTGAAAGCTACTACCTCTCTCTCTCTCCTCCTTTTCTCCTTCTCTCTTCTTCCCTCTCTCCTTCCCTCCCTCTCAGTTATATCTACAGATAGGAAAACTAAGTAGCTTGCTATCGCATGGGTTGGGTTCATCTTAAGGTTGTGACCTTTCACAAGGCCATGATTTTGGAAAGGGGAAAAGTACCAGTTGGACATGTAGATGATGCTAATGTTTGGAATTTGTTCTCAGCCCACATCTTACAGTCTGAGAACAATGTGTTCTTGGCAATGGATTCGTTGCCTCTGATGAAGAGGGGGAAGGATAACTCATCGGCAGTCTTGCCAAGCTGACAAAGATGGCCCTGATCAAGAGCAGCACCCGTTATACACGAAAATTAGTATCATACAGATCAAAACTGTTACAAGAAGTACAATAATATTAGAAATCCTACAAGTTTATTTTTGAAGGAATAATGCAGAGGACGAAATCAATATTTCTGTCTCATATACCACACAGTAATTTTATAAATAACGAGGTATGCTACAGGCTTAATACGTTTAAAAGGATTGAAATCATACCAAGTATGTTCGCTGATCACAGTCGTGTTAAATAGCAATCAACAACAGAGGCAAATTTGGCAATGCATAAATATTCAGAAATTAAACAACAGATTTTTAAGTAACCCATGGGTCAAAGAAGTTAAATGAAAAATTAGAAAGTATTTTGATTTATCTGGAAATAAATTTACATGGAACAAATACTAAAGCAAGCTTGAAATATTTACAAATTAGCATTACAAACAATAGCTAAGTGCGTTTGTGGTGTTTACTATGTGCCTGGTGTTTGGCACATGCTTTCATCTTTAACACCCATCGCATTTTTAAGGAGTACACCAACCACTTCTACCTGTTGAAAATGACAAAAATTGGAGCACAGGCCACACCCCGAGGAAGTGATGGACGAAGAGGTGCTTCTGACACTAAACACTTGTTTTCAATCTATAAAACATGCTGCCAAGGGAATAATACTTAGGATTACTACTTAAGTTTGTTCAAGACTCAATAAATAATTGAGAGCATACTACCAAAAGAAGGAGTGGTTTTTGGTTTCAAGAAGGTTCCCTTTAATTTTAAATTCCATTTTCCTAACACACACAGACACAGACACATAAACACAGGCTCACACTCACATACACATGGACACAGATACACACATGCTCACCCACACTCACATATAAACACCAAGCACATGCACACACACACACACACACACACACACACTACATACTACACATGTTCCAGTTTAAAGGAAAACATTTTCAGAGATTGATTTCAAAATACCTTAGAATAAAGAAGTGTTTGTTGAAAGGCCACTGTCCATAAAATATAAAGATAAATAAGATATTCTGTACCCTCAGGAAGAATCTTCTAGAAACCAGTGGTAAAAACAGAACTGCTATCTTTGAACAGGGTTACTTAGAACAGATTTTGAATAACAGATTGTTGTTATGCTGGCTAATTTTATGTCCGCTTGACACAAGCTAAACTCATCTGAGAGGAGGGAGTCTCAATTAAGAAAATGTCTCCATAAGATTGGGCTGTAGGCAAGGCTGTGGGGCATTTTCTTAGGCAGTGATTGATGGTGAACAGCGCATCATTCTGGGTGGTACCATCCCTGGCTAGTAGCTATGGATGCTACAAGAAGGCAGACCAAGCAAGCCAATAAGCAGCATCCTCCATGCCCTCTGCATCAGCTCCTGACTCAGGTCCCGGCCTCCTTTGAGTTCCTGCCCTGACTTCCTTTGATGGTGAATTGTGATATGGAAGTGTAATCTGAATAAACCCTTCCCTCCCCAAGTTGCTTTTTCTTCACGGTATCTCACTAAAGCAATAGAAGCCCTCAGACAGCTTCATGTAGAAAGTTTAACCAGGAAGAGTTCCCAGGAGAACTGTATACAATAGAATGAGGGCCTTTCTCAGTCCTGATGATAAAGGACTTTTACAAAGAAACCTTATGTTCAAAGTTTCACAGAGAGAAATGTCCATTTCTACATGATAGAAGCCGGTAAACCGATGGAGGAAGTTGACTTTTGGACATAAGCAAGGAGCATGAGATCCTATTCGTGAAAGGTTACAACGACACCAAGAACAAATTTTCTAAAGACCCTAGAATGCTAGAGGAGCTTTTATTCAATCTACCTTTCCATCTTTAGAGCTCTTCTGTAAGAAGCGTATTCTTAGAGAAGAAGTTTTTATAAAGCTCATTTTCGACAGCATTGACAAAGGAAATAAATTTGTTCTGACAAACACGGACTGTGGGAGGAACGAAAGCAGTGACAGGTCTATAAATTCAGACTTCAACTGGATTTTCATAAAATTTACATTACAATTTGAGATTGGATTTATGCAACAGTAAATGGAAAAAATCCTTAAAATGTATATGATATTTCAACTTCTTTGCTGATGGATGCCAGGTCCGTCATCTCCTCACAACATCTTCCCTGAGGTCCAGATTTGTGTGCCAGGCTGTCTGTCACCCATTCGTCTCTGATACTCCATGAGCATCCAGGGCTCGGTGAGTGAGTGGAGTAGGTACACTACCTTCACACCCAAGCATGGCCTTTCTTCAAGGTTTCCCATCTCTACCAACAATCCCACCACACGCCGAGCCAAAAGTGTCTCTCTCCTCTACAGGCTGAATCTCTGTGCCATGTCTTATTCTCTTCGCCGTTACCGCTACCATATGATTTACAGAGTTATGTTCCTAATTTTTGGTCACATTGATTTCTTCAGGAGTCATAATATCACTTAGCTAAAAATAGTTGAGGTCTTTCCCATAGAAATATAGAACTAAGAATGAATTTTGAAGTGCAACTTATGCTCAGTTGTAGGACAGCCCTGCTTCCCACCACAGACTGGGGAGGGGAGAGAAGAGGGGGGGAGAAAAAGGGAGAAGGGAGAGGAGAGGCAGGTGCAGGGGGAGAAGAGAGGACAGGGGAGAGGCGAGGAGATGGAGAGGGTGAGTTACCTTAGCTTTACAATTTCCATTTTCATTTCAGTTAATGCGTGTAGAGTTGTGCCCTTAGCATTTCTGTGTTTTTTGAACATCTTCCCCTTGTTTACTTCTGCTACAATAACCAAAAGACTCCTAGCAAATGGGGAAATAGTTGATCAAGGTTCTAGCTCCCCACTAGGGAACTTCAATTGCATTCTTCTCTCCCACAAGTTGCATATGGACACATAGGATACGGTTGCCATTGGAAGCACGCACGTCTGAATCTCATTCTCAGTTCTATCCTTTATCTTCTGGGACAGCAATGTCACCAACACCAGACTTAGGCAAGGGTCCTCGTGAGACCAGGCACCTCAAGGAACTCCATGAACTGTAGTGCTATTTGGCATCCATTAAGATGAAATATTGCCACTCTGGTAATCTCCAGGTTAATAGTGTTCCAGTCTGACTTTCATCTACTAAACCTGGCCTGACTATAGTGTGTGCTGATTCCCAAGTCGTGGGCTCCAGATCATGAAAACACTTCACTAGAAATCCGAGGAATTCCTCAGATGCCGAGGACACAAGATTAAAGCAACATTCTGAAGAAAGCTACCAGATGCAATTTATCCATTTCAACATGCTGGAGTCTTTCTCTCCGTGACTTTGTCCAATGCTTTCTTTCCCTGAATGCTACCAAAAGCTGAAATTTTTCTCATCCACTTGCTTTTCCTTCCTGCCCGACTTACCATGTGTGTCTGTGTGCCTATATGTATGTTTATCTTAGTGTGACATGTATATGTATGTGCGTGTGTTATCTTTAGACTGATACGTTCTTGTCATCAATAATATAGCAGATACTTTCCTATTTTTAGATTACCCCCATTTAAATCCAGCAGTGAATAAGTTTATTTCACAATTGTTCTAAGCACCTTAAAATATGATCCCTCAGACACCAATATTTCCCCAAGTTTTTTTTTCCTTCCTTCCTGTTTCATGGTGAGTATGGGTCTTGGGGTTTTGTTTTTGCTTTTGTTTTTATTTTGATACATGTGGTAGCACCAATTAATTCATCAGTACAAACCCCCCTTATGTGATTAGTGAAAAGAAGGCTGGGGTTTATGTGTGGGAGAAATCTACACTTAATGAAGGACGGTCAAAGTTGTAATCTATTTTTATAATTTCATTCTATGCTTGGCTTAGAAAGAATCCGAGGGCTTCCTGAGTCGAGTTATTTAAGACGTTTCTTGGAGGTTACTGACTTAATAGCATTGAATGTGTCTATAAATCTAAACAATATAACTAGCCCCGTACTGTATAATATTGCCAACATATACTCCACCCTGCATGTCAGTTTTCCTATATCACTCTAAATTAGTAGCAACCCAAAAGCCAATCATGTGTTTACTAAGCAGCCAGGCAATGCACTCACTTAATAGACTCCCTCTTTCCTAAGAAGGTGATTGGGTTTTGCTTTTCTTTCAAGTCTTATGACTTTTATCTATGGGATATGTTTTATCCACAGCTTTCAAGGAAAAAAATATTGGAGGCTCATACAGATTTAAGATTACTAATCAGGACACATAATTCATCACCAAGTACAAACTCAGCCTATCTTCTTAATGTACCGCTTACTTAAAACAAGAGTATACATTATCTCCAGAGGTTCCTGCAGCGCCAGAGCAGGGTGGCTGTACACAATGTATTAGCAATAGGTTGCTGGTTCCCAAATGGCGTGTTACTGATTGTAAAACAATTTGACTGCAGTCCTGCCGCTGCAGTACTTAAAGCAATGCGCATTAAGTCGATGATGGAATTTTCCAGTACGGTTAAACAGTACGAGTGTAAACATTGAAAAAGGCCCCAGTCTGATGCAAGCAAATATTACATTGATTCTCTATAGAGAGCTTTGATATGCAGGGGAAACCTAAGGGCCACAATGTAACATTCAAGCTTAGTTTCTGGAGCCTACATCCAAAGGTAAGGCACAGTGTCCTGTGAAATTCCTTTTCCCCTCTGAGAGTTCATAGTGGTATGGAATACTTTAGAGAGATCTTTTAAATCAAGGAAACAGCAAGCTGTTTTCAAATGAAAACCGTTGCCCCTTCTTCCGTTTGTTTAAGGTTTTGTTCTCTAGAAGTCTGGGTTACTATACTTGGGTTCTGCTTATGCAACTCGGAAGCTTGCCTCCACCCAAAGCTAGTTTCTCCCCACATGGTTTCTTCTGAATCATAATAGCAGCCTGTCTGTCCTGAAAGCAGTGGAAGCTGGGAACCACAGTAGAAGCTGGCCACCAAGAACTGCTGGCAAGGCGACAGAACACTGGATTGGGAGATTGTTCCTGGCCTCCACGTCTGTATGTTTTAGGTGCTTGTAGGAGGTAGTGGCTTCTTTTGTTTTTCTTGTTTGTTTTGTTTTGTTCTGTAAGTTTGGAACTCGGTGCTCTAACTAAAACAGCATATTGACCCAAAATATCCATGGCTCCCATTTATACAAGGCCCCTATGGAGGCAGCTCAGGAAGAAGGTTCTGTCAGTTTCAAGCCATATGCTACCACATCATTTATTCATCGATACATCTCTGCAATTTCAGTTTCACATTTGTAGCACTTGGGTCTTTTTAAACGTATGACTTTTGTAGTGTCTTAGAGAGCAGAACCTTATTTTCATATATGGCAAACATAGTGGAAGGTATTTCGATATAGTAGTTTGCACTTTATACTAATACCTTCCTTCAAAACTATTCTAGAGCAGAATAGAATAAAAAATTCATGAAATATCTTACGACTTTCAAATCCCCTAAAACCATAAAATAGCAGGAGAAAAAAGATGTCTCTAAAAAAGTATAAAGAACCCATAGGAATTGTTTGATTATGGAGCAAGTAACTCATACTGGATATAAATGAGTAGTTTTCTAAACTCTAATTTTTCAGTGAAAAGTAGAAATCAAATTACGTGATTTGAAGCAATATCTAAACTCTGTTTTTATAAAGAAGAAGAAACTTAGGGGGAAGCAGGCAGCTACTTCAACTGCCCAGGCTATGAAGTTCTACATTTTAATCAGGTCTCAATTTTAGATTACTCCTTGTAGCATGGGTTTATTCTGGTTTTTTCTTTTCTGACTGAACTAACTCTGTCTCCCCTGATGATAATGATTCTTATGCTTTCTTAGGCTCTTTGTCTTATCCCTAATTCTAATGCTTTGCCTATTTGTCTAGATTCCCCTAGAGAAACAGAGTTGTGCTTATATAAAGAAGTCTTAAGGGCCTGGCTCACACAGTTGTGAGTTTAAGGTAAGGACAAAGTCTCATGGAAAAGAGAAATATTGTAGGGACTTCAGGGAACATTGGTGATGGAGTCTGGAGGAAACCTATTGCAAATCAAAAGGAGCTGACGTTTCAGAAGTCCAAAAGCAGGCTGCCGTAGACTCTCCTCCTGCCCCAGGAAGGCCTCCATGATAAGCTGCCCATCCCCATTATAGGCTGTAAACCATTTTACCCAGCTACCATCCTAAAGGAAATCTCATTAAAAACAAAAACTGAACAGAAAGATCCAGAATATTCTACCAAATTACCATGCACTACAGCCCAGATAAACAAACACTTAAAATTAGCCATCACACTGTTGAACTAAGAACAAACAGTGATTTATTCTTTTTCAAGTTTCAAATCTAATAGCTGTCTCCTGAGACTAATAATAAACCTGAATCAAAAAGACTAAAGTCAAAGTCATGATCAGAGGAAGGGGGAAGAAAGAGTAGCCTCATTAAGGCTCACCGAGCACATAGTCACTGCCTACTATGTGCCAAGCCTCATTTGGGGCACTGTTTTAAATGATATTTCTGCCACATCAGTAGATGTAAAAAAAATTATTCTTAAATTGTATTACCCTCAAATCTAGAACTAACTCAACGACACATTTTTAAGTTATCATTTACTATTTCACTTAATAGATTTACAGAATTGATAGACCCATATTCTAGGTGTTGAGACCTTTATATATCCAGTATTTGTTTAATTTCACTCCAGATTGGAATTTCCAGATATATAGTATTTTCAGTCATCCAAAATTCTGCCCTAAAGTGATTGGAAGAATTAAAAAGACTACAAACTTTCTAGACCTGCAGTGATTTAGCTGGATAAGTAAATCCCAGGTCATAATCCTGGTTCCTTGTTTGCTTTAACTGTCAGGACCATTTGCAGCCCCTGCTAATTTCCCCCAGGAAACATTGCCCATCTTTAGCCTCAACTGTTTGCACAGAAAATAGTCCCCAAGTATCTGGAGAGTCATAGTAGAGATCCCTCTTGCTCACTTCCTAAGTAACTTCTTGAAATTGCATCTTTCCTTGAGAGAAAATGTTCTCCATCCAGGACAGATTTTGTTTATAGGTCCCCAAAGGACAGCTCACACTTTGGAAAAGTTTTAGCCCTTTCTTCCATCAATAAGGAGACATGGTCTTTTCAAGGCTGTTGGAAGAACGTAATTGTTTTCTATTTCCTGGGAAGCCTCTCAGACAGGATTAAGTAGCACAATCCAAGGGTTGTAACAGAGAGAGATGTGAGAGTCAGAGGCAAGGGATACACTGGCTTATTGCTTGGAGAGACCATGTCTATCACAGGTGACAGAGAATGCTTGCCTATTCTCAGAAGAGAGCTAAAGAAACCTGACCATCTCCTAAATCAAGGAAGTGTTAGGGCACTTTCCGTTAGGCAGGTGTGCCAAGATGTTGGATTAGAATTCCTCAAAAATCTTTTGGTGACAAGGCTGAAATCCATTCACAAAACTCAAAGGAATGTTTCCTAATGGTTTGAATAGATTACCAGTTTTCAAACACTTCCATTCATCACTTGTAAAGCCTCACTAATAATGCCATTAAATATAAATCTTATGCTATCCAGATGGTGTTTCTGAGAAGTGGGAAAATTTTCAGTATTCATTGTTGGCTCAATGTATCACCAAGCTTTCCTCATTACCGTGACCAAATAACCAACCAAAGCAATGTAAAGGAAGAGGGACTTATTTGTGTTCAAAGATCGGAGTAGAAAGTCCACCCTGATGGCAAAGATATGGCAACAGGAGTAGCTTGAAGCCAAACAATTGGGACACAGACAGTTCCTCATCTGCAGTAACATACATTAAAGCCAGAAAGCTGGTCAGGCAGAAACAGAGGTGAGCAGGGGTCCTAAGACACTCATCCCTAGCTCCCCACATCCCAAAGGTTCTGCAGACTTTCCAGAAGAGTGCGACCAGCTGGGAACAAATGTTTGACTATCAGAGCTGGGGAATGGATGACGCTCCAGATGACAGACATTCCAGCCACCTATTTTTAATGGTTATCTGGTAAGAGCTTTGGGATTATCCACTAAATTATTCTAATAATCCCCCACTCTTTTCTGCTGTGTTGATGACTGTCATTCATTGATGTTTTAACTCTTTTAAAAAAAAATGTTTTCTTCCTTCACAGCTCAAAGGCAAGGGGTTTCATTTCAAAGTCAAATTCTTGGAGTACCGGACAGTCAGACAATGAACCACAGTGGTTAAAGACATCTTCTCAAGAAGGAGACACGTGCTCCCTCCTTACATAGCTGGCTATGGTGTGCTCTGTCTCTGCAGGAAAGGAGAAGCCCCAACTAGGCATCAAATCATGGAGGGTGTTGACGCTGTGTTTGTTTAAAAGTGGCCTTCTGGAAACAAATTTAAATCTAACAATATTACAAAAGAATTTCTCAGTTCTTTTGAAAGAATTTGACTTTAGCAGTTGGATAATTCATTTATATAACACAATCTAACAGAAGTCCTGACTTCTTTTCCCAAAAAAATAGAGAACATTTCCATGGTAATGTTTCTCACTTCAAGGTTATCTTTACATGAATAAAATTCACTTGTTTAGAAATTAGGTACGAATGCAGAGTATAAAGTGAGTTGTTAAGCCTTTTAGAAACTCTGTACAACATTGAGAAACATTTAAATAACAAATTTCTAAAATGTATTAAATTGATGCTCTCAATATTGACCTGATAGTTGGCATAATTCACACTGAACTACCTCAATGTAAATGCTTATTAAAGAGCTTAGATAGATAGATAGATAGATAGATAGATAGATAGATAGATAGATAGATCATAGATAGATACATACATACATAGATACATAGATATAGATGATAGAGAGATTATAGACAGACAGATAATAGATAGATAGATAGATAGATAGATAGATAGATAGATAGATAGATAGATATGTATGTATTAGGTGCTCCTTCCATTCCCATGTCCTAAATAAAACCATGCCTCTGCCCTCAGTAGCCCAGCTTTCAAGAGTAGAAGAATGGGAAGACAAGCAATCACATGAATAACCCGGTGATATGATTGCATTTGATATACAAAAATAAAGATCTATGAAGTGTTAAAATGAAGAGCTAGTAAATTTTAAAGGAGAAACAACACTTGAAAAACTTTTATGGATTAGAAGATAGTCAAATTGTAACAGGGTTTAGCATTTAACAGAAGCTTAATCAAGATAAGTTAATTATTAACTAATTAAAGCATAAGATTTTGATGGCAGAGAGGTAGGAGTGAGAACTTCCAGGTAAAGAGAGCAACACTAGCAAGGACAAAATGCATCAAACCCACAGAAGGTGGCTGAAAGGGTCCTAAGGCAGAGCCATGGGAAGGCACCTATGGCGATTCCTCAGGAAGGCACAAACAGACCCATAACAGTTTGTTGGTGGAGGTGGTACACTACACCCATCTTAGAAAGCGCCTGAGTGATTTTTGCTTAATTTGAGGAGTCATGCATGTGAGAGTATGAAAATAGAAAGACTGATATGGCATTTCTGGATTTGGTAATGTTTTGTATCAAAATGGCAATACAGATCAGTAAATAGGCTAGAGTAGAAACTGAGTCATCAAAGATGACAGGGTTGTTAAGTTACCTGTGCTTCCCAGACAAGGAGTCTCATTGTGCCCCTGAAATACTTGTTCGTATGTTGAAACACGTCACAAATCGGGGTTTATATCTTCTAACTGATCAAACAGTTACGGAGAGAGATTTCAAATATGTGACTTTAATAGAAACAATTTAAAGACTTATGCCCCGTGTAATGCACTTGGCTAAACTTGGAATTTCACAGGTAGATAAGAAAACAAGAGGCAGCCCAGGTTAATGTGTGGTTATCTCCTGGTTAACTTACATAGCTTAGCAATCAGAGAAAATGAAAGAGGAAGTTTTGATAAACCAAGCTTGCTTTTTAAAACCCATAAAATACCTGCATTTCTGTGAAAAGATATGCGTTTCTGTGATGGGAATGTACACCTTTTAAACAGAAATTTCCACTAGTCTTCATTTGCCATTGACAGTCAAGAAACAAATGTTTAAGCTATTGTTATTCAAAGATGCTAGTAAAATGAACCCAGACATAGAACCTATTTGACGAATCTCTGTGGCCTCTGAATATCTTCCCAAAGGCAGGTCATACCTGTTTAATTCTGTTCCTTTCAAGGTACCCCCAGCACAGCTTGTTCTGGTTACCACTGCATGCCTGGGAACCCCACACTATCTAATAACCATCCAAAGTGACTCACTCATTCATGGTGACCTTCTTCTTTAATAAGAAATTAGTGATCTAGTACCCCAACTAGTAGCTGATTGCTTTGCTCATTTTTTTGATGTTCTCAATCTACACATTTTATTAAACCTATATTTAAGTATGTGCAATTATCTATATACCTGGTTTCATAGTTTTTATGTATATGATTTTATATCATAAAAGTCCTTTAAAAGGAAAACTATACATTTTTTAACATATATTATGCTGACTATGTGTTTGTCTGTTTGTTTAACTTGATATAAGTTAATGGATGTTCAATGTGGGAGTGACCCCTCACTGTGAAGGGTACCACCCCTGGGCAAGTAGACCTGAGTTGTTTAAGAAAGTAGCAAGAGCGAGTCAGGGGGAACAAGCTAATACATGGCCTCTGCTTCAGTTCTTGATTCTTGATTTCTGTTTGAGTTCCTGTGCTGACTTCAGCGATGGGCTCTGATGAGCAAGTGTGAACAGAAATAAATCCTTTCTTCAATTACTTTTGACCATAGTGTTTTATCACACCCATGGAAACTCCAACTACGACATATTATGGATGAATGGGATCATTGTGGGGTTGGGGTGAGGGCAAATGATGAAATCATAACCTTTGACTATTTAAGCAGCGATTTTTCAAATTAGAAAAAAGACAATAATGATCAACAAAAAAAAGAGAGAGAGAAAGAGATGAATCTGAGAAGAATGTCCTGAACAGTTCCATGTCTGTGAAAATGTAGATCACCCCGAATTCACAGGAGCAGAAATCACAACAGTGGCTGCCTGCAGTGAGGGTGGGATAGCATAGGGGACCATAAAGGAGTTCGAGGGAACTGGAATGTGGGGAATATTTTGAATCTTGACTGGAGTAGAGATTGCATACATGAATATATTTTTCAAAACCTTTCAGCCTGTAAATTTTAAAAGAATATATTTTATTACATGCAAATTAAACCATGATAATGCAGAAATATTTTTTAAATGCTTGGCAGAAATAAAGCAATTGTTGTGTACGGATGCCTTTGAATTAGGTTGGCACTAGATGATCTTTCTCACCATTTACTATGACTGGTGCATAACACAGCGCTATGAATTTGGTGGTTTAAAGCAAAACATGTATATTATCCCTACAGTTTCTCTGGGTCAGGAGTGAGAGCACGGCTTCACTGGTCCCTCTCTTCTGTATCTCACAAGGCTGAGATGGGGGTGTTGTCCAGGCTGTGTTTTCTTCTGAAGCCTTAACTGGAAATGCTGACTGATGTTGCCAAGATTCTCTCAATCCTGTCTACAGCGTTGAGGACTCTACTTCTCACTGGCCTTGCCTTCCAGGCCCTACAGACCACCTACATGCTGTTTCCTGTTCTTCTCTCTGTGGGTAGTTTACAAAACAGTGCTTTCAAACTGTGAAGAGAACTTCACTCTCTCCTATACGCAAAGGCAGCAGTGTGGATAAAGAACCAACTGGGGAAAACACAATTCCATATCCAATAGATAACAGTAAAGCCGGGGTTCCACCTATAGTCCAGGAACTATTGCATACAGACATAGCTTACTGGCATTATCTGTAGAGTATATCTGTCACAGCATACCTGCTATTATTTTTTTTTTAATCTGAACGTGTTTTAGAATTTAGGGGTTTGGTACTAAATGAGGCAGTTTTCAGAATGTGATTTGGGAAAGTAAAATTCTTGCATTATACAAAACGGGCTATATGCTGTTGATTCGGCAGCTTCTGTGTCTCTAAGTGATGAATGCCCTCTCATGCTTAATTGATCTAATTCCTTCTCCAGGCTGACAATATTTTCACTGCCAATTTTCAATTAAACTGTTTCTCCCAGGCCTCGCTGGCCTCTGGGTGCTCAGCTCTGAGGAGTCATCTGGAAGCCCTCGTCCAAGTCATGATGCCTGTCCCTTGTGATGGCAGCAGACACAGACAAACCAAACTGAGCTGCTTAATATACTGAATTTCTAGTTCAAAATTTCTACTTCAAAAATTTAAAGTTGGCCATCCTGTTCTTGGATTGTCTCCCTCTGGTGAGGAAAATAATTTAACTAGGGTTATGTTTCAAGGTGTCAAGACTTCAACAGCTCACAAACTCTGCTACGCAGACTGAGGAAAAAGCAGGGATTAAAAATACAATTTCTGTAGAAGTGTTACTTAAATTCTGCCATGCAGCAATTTCAAAATAAGCTGGAAAATGAAGAGTTAAATTAAAATGCCCAAATCTCATGCCTATATCATGTTCTATCCGATAGAGAGAAGGCACAGAGATGAATCTTCCTTTTGTGAGTATTTTCTGTTATCAACAGTACCTTCTTCAGCAGAGAACACAGAATTCCATCGTGCATTCTTGGATCAACTACAGCAAAACAGTTGCTAAGGAATAGCTTTTTTCTATCTAGATACATAAAGACTTAAATTTAGATGTGAGATATATTGTCCTAACTATATACTTGGGTTGTTATTCATAAAACAAATTAATCACACCTTGCATTTCTTAATCATATTTTAAAAGAACTCATTTTGATCACTTTCATTATAGTGCAGATCTCTATAAATGCTCCTTCTCCATGAAAAAAATTTCCATGAAACTCTCCTTCAAGGATCTCAGTCTAGTGACATGTCCTCAAGGCTTAGTTTGCTTCCCCTTTGTTTGCCTTAGGCTATTATTTTCTCAATATTTATTAATTTGCCGGATGGCTGCTGCTAGCCAGTATTTACTGAAGACCTGAACTTAGAACGTAGAACTTAACAAGACCTAAAGTAAAATACACGCAATATTTTACTCAGTCAAAATGCTCTACAGTTATTCCGGTTTAGATATTGGACTTAGAAGTTAAGACCTTGGTAAAATGTCACACAAGGAACATAATAAGGACCCAAACTTCATTCATGTTGTCTTACCCTTGGCCTCCTCAGCCTATTTTATCACCATGTCTGTTTTGAGATTCACTTTTAATAATCAAGAGTATATCCTAGAAAATATCCAAGAGTATGCTATGATAATAAAAGTCTATGAATCTTCAGTACCTGTGTGCTGGTGACTTTTTATGCTCCCTGTGGTCACCACAATATTTCCCATCTGCTTTACAAGACAGCCACGAGCACAGCAACATTTTAAACAACATACCAGAATAAAGAAGTTACAGCTTCAACAGCTGTCCAGGAAATAGGACCTTGTTCTTACATGGTAATGGAACATGTGTATCTCTATTTTGATATCAACATTATTGCCAATATCTTTTTAAACTGTACTTTTTTTAATGGACCAATGGTTGTTACATAGCAGTGGTACAATGTCTGAGGCTGTGTTTTCTTTGCTAATATTGCTGGGACAAAATGTCACCATCCGGGTGGCTTATGAAGTAGAAAATTATATTCTCAAAATTCTAGAGGACAGAAATACCAGAGACTTCCTGTCTTCTTAGGCCAGCACACTCATTGGCAGGCCAATGATCATCTTTGCTTTCTGTCTCCACATGTCCTCTCTGCTTCTATACCCTACTTTTCTTATAAAAGCCAGCCCTTATGGATCAAGGACCACACAAGTTACCTCAATCACCTAATTACTTCCCTAAAGGTCCTATCACCAAAACAGCCATTTTCCTGGGTAGCAGAAATTAACATGTAATTAGCAGCGATTTAACATGTAAATGATGGGCACACAACTCAGCCCACAACAGAGGCCGACTCCCATGGGTATCCTTCAAGTAATAAAAAGACTCTATGATTTGGCACCAAGTACTCCATTCCATTTCTTGGGGTGACTTCTTAAACAAAATAGTCCATAGTCATGATGGAAAATTAAGAAGTGAAAGTTCTCAGGGAGAAGAGATACCCCGTACCTCACAGAAGAAAACAAATCAAACAATGGTTAACAATTGGCAATATGCAAAAGAAAGGGTATTTTATAAATGAAAATAATTCTGTGAAATTTAAATATTATTATATCCAAGTTACTTACAGAGTGAACAAGCTTCTATAAAGGTATCAAATTTTCTATTGATGACATAGAGACCATCTCTTGTGTCTTAGGACCAAGTTCATTAACTTTCATCTCCTGAGAGATTTCAGAATGAGTCATCTCTTCAGCTGCTGCTTTTGGAGCAGCTCCGACTACCAGTCTCAATGAGCAAGTGATAAGCTGTGACCCCCACCCTCGTGGCAATGGGGCTATTGATATACTTATTTTTACAGTTAATATATAATATACTAGTCCTATTCCTAAAATTTGTGCTTAAAGCTCCATGATCTTAATTATTTGTTAACTCATCTTGGTTTCTCACTTTTAGAAGAATTTGACAAAGAACTTGCACTAATTCAAGATTATGGCACATGATAGAAAAAGGTGATGATGAAGAAGACACTATAGTGAGTTTCATTCAATTCCCAAATCCCAGGATTGTTAAATATTATATTATATTATTATATAGCTGAGATTATAATATAATTATACCATTTTCCTCATTCCTGTCCTCCCTTCAAACTTTCCTATGTACACCTGGCTCATTCAAAGGCTCTTTTTTCTTTAATTGTGTGTGAGAATGCGTGTGTGTGTGCATGTGTGTGTTCCTAAATATATAAGTACAACCTGCTCAGTCTGTATATTGGCAGACAATTTTGATATTAGATAGCAATTGGTATGCTCTTCTCTGAGGAAGACTATTCCCCGGTCCCCACTCTCAGCGTTCCATAGCTGCCTAAGATTCTTTGTATAGGGTTGAAGCCCCATGAGCAATTGGTGGTGTTCCTATTTAGACCAAGTTTAGGTGAGATTTCATGGGCTTGACTTCATATTTTCTAAGAGATACAATCTCACAATAAATGTCCCGAGAAACCGAGTCTTTTATGGACACATTCCATATTCTTCATAGAGGTTTGTTGATTCCCAGACAACAGGATGCAAACTTTCTTCTCCTCCAAAATGTCACACCATTTATATGAACCTTTTTCACAAATTCCATTGCATTTAGAGATATTTAAACAGTACATTCTTTTCTCTTATAACATAGTACAGAAATTGAGATGGAGGTTATGTAGTTCATTTTTATTCTTTACAGTCCTTACTGACCAAGAAAAGTATCTGGCCCATAGCTATAAAAATAAATATTTTTAGATGAATAAATCAATGAAATGTCAATATATGAATGATGAAATGTTGATTGTCATAGAAGAAGTGGTAAAATTTCAACTAAAATTTTATTTTAAAAGATAAGTTGTTTCATAAGTTCATTGCCACACTGTTCATAATTAATAAGCTATAGGCTTACCCAGCAACTTGCATGTACACAAAATAAAAATATTGCAAAAATATCTTCTTTACATAAGAGAAATTGTACAGTACAGAGGAACGCTGGGAAATTTAGTTCTGATAATCGTAATCTCAGTTAAAAAAATGCTCAGTGAACCCACACAAATGATGACATCATATGACACACAACATCAATGATACACATAAGCGTATGTTCCAATCCTTCAAATAATATTTTTGTTAGGGATAGACAGGTGGCTGATGGGTTAAGAGCACAGAGTGACAGAGTGCATTTCTAGAGGACCCCGTTCTCATCCCAGCACCCGCATGGCATCTCACAGACATCTGTAATTCCAATTCCAGGAGATCCAACTCCCTCTTATGGTCTCTTCGGGTGCTAGCTACACCAGTGTTACACAGACCAAAACAAAAATTTAAAAGCCTATACACATAAAATTTAAAATTTAAGCATCACAGTAAATGTTCTAAACCTAAATAAAGCAAGTTTGCATTAGCTTTTTATTTAAAAATAAATCTTTCTCATTGCTATTTTTCTGTTGTCAGAGAGTCTACATATTTACATAAATTACCAGAGTTCTTTTTCACTTAAGTAGACAGATCTTGCCTAAAGTCATTCAAATAAATTTTAAGTTATTCTAGCTGCATCTGCCACTTTATTCTTGGGACATATTGATGAGTCTGGCCAAACTGACCCCCTTCATATGGCGGCTAACATTAAGAGTTAGGACAGGAAGAATATGATAAAATATATTATATAAAATGTTCAAAGAATAAAAATAAATATATAACCAAGTCAATTGCTATTAAAATATAAATTTTTAAAAAGGAAAAGAATCTAGTATAGTCATCCATCTCAAAATTATTAAGTTTGACTTTTAAAATATTCAGTTAATGTGCTCATGCCTGCCGCTTTCATTTTTCCCTTACACAAAACACCAAAATAGAATTTAGAAAAATTACTCAACATAGTGGATATAGTTGAGTATTCTAAAAAGAGCAAAATTCTTATTCAAAAATTGTTACGTCGCATGACTTCAGTTTCTCTATTTCCATAGCTCTGGACACACAGCAAGAACTTATTCCTGTCCCCGCATTACAGTGCTTTGCCTATGTTGCTCAGACCTTCATTTGTTTCTTAGTTATTAAAAATTTTTGCTGGATGGTGGTGTTTCTCACCTTTAATCCCAGCACTCAGGAGGAAGAGGCAGGCAGATCTCAGTGAGTTCGAGGTCAGTCTGGTCTGCAAAGAGAGTCCCAGGACAGGCAGCACTGTTACACAGAGAAACCCTGCCTTGAAAAACAACACAAAGCAGAAACCCACAACTTTTAATTAAAATATAAAATATATCATTTCTCTTCTTCACTTTCTGCTTCCCGCCCTTAAGGACCTCACAGATGACCACTCTCCCTAGTTCCTCCTATTTCCTCTCCCTTACTCCTTCTCAAACTGATAGCCTTATTTTCTTTATTGTTATTACATACATGATGTGGTAGGTCCTTGGGTCTCTGTGCTTTTATAGGTTAACAAATAAAGAAACTGCTTTAGCCCATAGCAAGGCAGAAGTTAGCTAAGTGGGGAAAACCAAACTGAATGCTGGGAGAAAAAAAGACAGAGTCAGAGGGAAGCCATGTAGCCCTTCCAGAGACAAATACTGGATGGAATTTTGCCGGTAAGCCACAGGCATTTGGCGATATACAGATTAGTAGAAATGGGTTAAATTAAGACATAAAAGTTAGCCAATAAGAATCAAGAGCTGCATCTGCCACTTTATTCTTGGAACATATTGATGAGTCTGGCCAAACTGACCCCCTTCATATGGTGGCTAACATTAAGGAGTTAGGACAGGAAGTGATTTAAATAATATAGTTTCTGTGTAATTATTTCAGGGCTGAGCAGCCGGGAACAAACAAGCGGCCTTCGTACAACACACAAATAGATATAGATATAAATACCTAAGTAGAGCCCTGCAAGTCCTTCCAGAGTGGCTCAGGTGTCTGTGAACTCGGGGCTGACTATGACTTCTCCCTCCTTCAGCTGTCATTAGTTGTTTGTCATTCTTCGTCCAGCAGTGGGACTCCATGACACGGCCCCCTTGCATGTTAACATGTCTATTGATACTGTCATTTTGGGGGTCTTGTTTTGACAGTCATAATTTTGAGGTGTCGTGGACAGTGATTTCCTGTCATTTCTCAGAGACAGACTTCCTGATCCTCTGCCTTTTGCAGCCTTCCTGGCCCCTGTTCCACAGTGTTTCCTGAGCCTTGGATTCAGTTGTTGTAGTTGTGGATGTTAGGGATGAAATCCACAGCATCTGCCGATCTCTATATAATGACCTCCTGTGGTTTTCTGTCATGGTCTCCGTTTGCTGGAAAGAGAAACTTCTTTGAGTAGGGGTGAAAGCTATACTTCTTTGTGGGTATAAATACATGTTTCAGAATGTACGTAACAATTGTGCTGGTTTAGTAAAGCAATGGTAATATGTCTATTCTAAGATCCACCATCTACCAGCCCTGGGTGGTTGGCTGGGTTTCTACTACCAGTCATGATTTTCCTATTGAATGGGTCTTAAGTGCAGTAAGAGAGTTGTAAATTATGCCAAGAGATGGGTGTTGGGACCATTTGGAGCTGGTGACCTTTCCTTGGCCTTCTGATTTGAGCTACCGAAAGCTGTGTCCAGCTCTGCTTCCTGAGCATGTGTTGCCTTGCCCTTGATTGAGGATCAGGAGATGAGGTTTTCACCTGCTGGCCCACCTGACTGTGTTGGGTATATAAGCCTCCATGGTACTATTCAATAAAGGGCTTCTTTACCAGTGACTAGAGGTGTGTGTCTCTGTCTGTGTTTTCTCTGTGTGTCTTTGTGTGTTTCAATCTCCAGCCCCTTGCCTGAGGCTCACGAATGGTCCTGTAGTGCAGGCGCTGCAATACAAGAGTAGAGCCGCACTGACAGGTAGTACAGGCGGGCGCTACAGATTGGTGCCACTGCTGAACCTGCAGCGACACCATACCGTGCTGGCCATGGTTTGTTCACAAGCATCAGAGCTGGATAGAGCCAGTGATTGCATCCTGCCCTTGATGGCTTAACAGTGCTTTCTGATACTGTGGAAGTTAGACCACTACAGAGAGGCTCACAGGACAGATTCAGCTCAAATCTCCCAAGTCCTGGGTCCAAAGTATGCAGTGCTTTCAGCAATGGAAACTCACCTTCAGCCTCTGAGAGCCAACCAAGGACAACAGCAGTAGCCTAAACTGTTTTGAGAGTCATTTGATCTACCCTGACCGACTATTCAAACAGGGCTTTCTTATGCCTACTACTTTTTTTTTTGTTAATTGAATAGTCTTATTACAAGCAGCATAACTTCACGTAGTAGACACAAACACATACACACATAATATATATATACACCCACACACATGCATATACTGATATTTATTGTGCATAACTTTAGAAAAATATAAAATAATATGATCCGTTGGGCCTTAAACACCATTGCTGCTATTAGTCCGTCCTCCCTCTGTCTCCTTCCATACTGACCTCCTTTCTCCCCTCCTCAGTTAGGTTTCCCCTACTCATTTTTCCCATTTCCATCTTCGTTATCCTGTTATTCCCCTCTCTGTGCCCACTCCATGGCTCCTTTACGCTTTCCTGGCTTCTGTGACTATTACAGGTTATAGACACACATCTGCATATTCAGAGCTAGAAACACACATGAGAGAGAAGACCTATTGTTTGCCTTCCTTTAGCCTAGCTCTTTAAATAATTATCTCTCTTGTATCTTTCCCGAAACTCACTTCTACTTTAAATCACCGAATGCTATATGCATTTCCTCAAAGGGATACAATGTGTTCTTCTGATAAACCTAAAATACCCGTGTTCATAGTACTTTTGGATTAATGTACATTAAATGCATAATAATCTTTGAAGACTTGACTTTAAATACTGCTGAGTCTTCAGTTTAAGAAAAACTAATTTCTTTTTCTTTTTTTCTTAAAAGGAAGAGTTTTAACGGAAGTCTTCAGTGAATCCTTTGGCAAGCAAGTGATCACATGTTAACTTATCTGTTTTTGTAACTTAGGAAGCAAGATTCTGGTTTCTGTGTTTCTGGCAGAAGAGATGAGCGTGAGGGCAAAGGGCATCTCTTGATGGCCCAGGAGGAAAGGGCAAGATGAGCAGAGAGAGCAAGCAGTCTTCGTTCTTTCCTGGAAAGTTAAATGTCAGCAGGGTTAGGCCTTGCCAATATAAATACAATCACAATGATGGTATAAAAAGACATGTATTTTCACCTCTATTGACTTTTCACGTTCATGGGATAATTATTGTAACATTTTCTTAAAGGGCAAAAAGCTTTTGATGATGAATACATCTCATTACATAGAATTTTACGTGTAATCCTTACATGAATCTCATTGTAATTCAATGGATGAATTACGTGTTAATGCTAGCATAACAAGCCTTTAACCTATTTGACTTAATTACAGGCGTATCATCAGATTTACTGGGAAAAGGGTTCTTCCCTTGCTCTGAAAACTCTTTCTATTTTTTAACCCTTTGGCTAAACCTTTGAAAGGTATGATCAAATCCTGGTACAATCTCTTTCTGTCTCTTTATTGAACTTCACCCACTAGGAATAGAAAAGGCAGAATTTGGAGAACACCATTTTGAGTTTTTGTAGCCAGAGGCCAAGAATTCCATATGCTGGTAGCTTTGAGGGCAGGACATTTTAAAAATAAAATATTTGGTGAAATATAACTTACATTTGGGACAGGAAATTGAAAGGTTCTGGTACTCATTAAAAGACAGCTTTAGAAAGGTCAATCAACAGGCATGAACCTCAACTTTCTTTTTTGCTCATGGAAGAAACCTGTCTGTACACAGGTTAAGTACTCAGAACAGAGATGTACAAACAATACAAAGAATTTTATCATGTAAACAATAAAATTGAAGACAACCAGTACTGATAATGAAGAAATGGTAGATTAGAGGTAGAAAGGAAAACGATAAGAAAAGGGAGAGAACGGAGAGGAGGATGCAGAGAAGAGCTGGAGAAGCAAGACAGAAGGGGAGAGAAGCGTGGATGTGGGGTCTTTCACTTTGTGTGTGCTGGTGTGAGCAGTCTGCATAAAAAGCTTCTCAAGAGCTCCTTCTAAAGTGACAATATTACAGACAAATTGTGCTCCCCCTAAAGATTCATGTTGAAATTCTGATTATTAGCAATCAGAGTGGACCTTACCAGGAACCAGCATCACTAATACAGTTGTATAAAGTCATACTGAGTAGATTAAGCCCCTAATCTGATATGAGTGGAATCCTTAGAAGAGTAAATGAGAATACACACACACACACACACACACACACACACAGCCTTTCTCATATCACAGCTGCTAACACCCATAGGCTAAAGCAACTAACACATCCCAATCCAGAACTAAGGGACAGGGAAGCATGCACTGTTACTAGGGGATACCAAAACACGAGAACTAATGATTTAATGGACCGGGCACAATGAACTGAATACTTTCAACATCAGCTTCAGGAGAAAACCCAGAAGCATTGAAAGAAGTGACACCCCCCAAAGGACTTCATAAAGAAAGCTATTTACAGAGGGAGAGTCCAAGGCTTTGAATGACATGATTATGGAGCTGGTGAAGAGTTCACTTGCGTTGTGTTGTGATCCCGGTTTCAGGACCACATTTCAGAATCCCCTAAGTGCTCTGTGGTAGCTGCCCAATACTATTGGACACCCTCATGCCATGACTTGAAGACCCTGGAGTTTCAACCATGTACCTTTGTGGTCAATGGCACTGGCGTGATGCTAGAACTGATAGGACAAGTAAAAATTATCAGGATCACTGAAAATGCCAGGAGTGTGATTTCCTTTGCCTTTCATACACTCTTCCTTCCATAAGAACTAATTCATAGGGAACTTAAGAGGTTCTACAAGTATGAAAGTAAATAGAAAAAAAAACATAACTCCAGTCTCAAGAGCTTTTGAACTTACAGGCAAAAATGATATATACCCAAGAAAGTGTTGCTAGGTACAAATTCCCGGTTAGGATGGAAAGTGCAGGTCTATCTATATATGAGTGCTCTTAAGTGGACTATCTTCACATAGGGTCCTTTAATCTAAGTGCCTAAAAAATACATTCATATTGACAGTCACTCTGAATCTCTTTCTAAGTCATTGCTTTAAGCCCATTGCTCCAAGCCATGCCATGGCTCAAGTGATATTGGCCTCAGCTGGCATTGATGAAGCAGTATCCAGGGCTCCCAAGATACATTGATGTCTGTGATCTTCAAAGCGTCAAAGATATCCTTCTACAGATAGAAAACTTTTATGTTCCTTGCACACCTCCTGTTTTCTGTTATAAATCATGCCTGTTTCCCAGACATGAAGTAAATGGCAGGAAAAAAAAAAAGAGCCAAACCAAAATAAACAGCCATATTGCAGAGCACTCGGGATGCTGCAGCAGAGAGATTGCTGGCTAGAAACTTAGGAAGCATGGGGTGCTAACATCCATTAGCCAAGAATCCCCAGGGCAGTTTGCCTCTCTGGCTATCATTGGCTGAAAACAAACAATAGGACTCAGAGCATAGAAATGTATGCATATTTGGAGCTGGTTATTGTTTATTCATATAAATTAGAAATTATTTGAAGCTACAAGCATTTGCACTTTAAAGTAGTTGGATAAATGTATGATGCAAACTCCAGGAATGCGTTAAAGATCCATGAAGCTCATAGCACAGGCACCTAATGAAGAAAAGGGTCCTGGAAACAAACACACCACTAATCTGAGACTTAGAGGATAATAAATTGGAAAGAATTATTAGCCAGGGAAAGAGGGAGCCTCTCTACAGATCTTCACATCCTCCTTAGCTGCTCAAAGTTCTATGCCCCAGTATCACCCTCCACTCTGCGGCAGATCTGCCTTCCTATCCTGTCCCCGTCTCCAGTAGATGACACAGCTCTTCCCCTCCAAACTTCTCCCCCACTTTATCCCAGCTCCCACCTCCAGCAGGAAATTCCCTGGGAACCCAAAGGGCACTACAGCTAGCTAAGCAGGTAGGCTAAACTAATACAGTATAAGCTTACTAAAATATATACATATATGAAGACAATCTAAATGTAACAGCCAAATAATGGGTAAGGTGGAGTCCCCACTGGACATTTCTTGCCACCAAAGTTTCCAGTATGGGGACTAGATTATATCTAATTGAGTTTCTGGCCAAAGGGTTCCCATGTGAATCCCCAAACTCCATAGGCTGTTGCCAAGGTTCTAAGTTGCTCTTCACAAAACTTACAGCAAGGCCTCATTGCTAAAGACAACACCTACACAACTCACTGAATGTGGAGAAGTAAAGCTGGTGTCTATAGAGCTTTTCCCTGTACATCTAGTGTCTTTGGTGTAGGAATGGACTCCGGATGGTGCAGAAGGAGAAACATAAACACCGACCTAAAACAAACCCTTGGATCAACGATGACATCCTGCCTGAAAGATTCGTTAGTTTAGTGGTGGCGCAAAGCTTGTGCAAGTAACCATCCAATAACTGATCTGACTTAAGGGAACCCATATTCAACACTGTTTGGGTGACCTAGAGCCTGAACCTAGAGCCCAGGGTCTTAGGGGAGAACTAAATACTACTATTCTAAACTATGGTGGGGAGTAGCAATAACGGGACTCCTAACAATGTTTTTCTATATTCACAGATCTGTCTTGCTCAACCATCATCAGAGAATCTTCTTCCAGTAGCAGAGGGAATACAGAAACCCACAGCACACAGAAATGTGAGGAGATATTTCTTTGCACATCCATGCCACACTGACTGGAAAGCACACGTCCAAATGTTGGGAGCAGTGAGACCCCAGATCCTGAATTTCTTGTAAACAACTTGTTTTCCCCTGATCTGAGTGCCTACAGCTGCTCTGAGCACGAGACCTTCAGGAGTTCCTGATGGCAGGAGAGTGGTTTCTGGTGGGTTTGGCTGGGGCGTGGCTATCTCTATATAATCTGCCCCTGAACACAATAAAGGGGCATTCTTGGGGAATTCAAGGACGACCCACCTCCAGCTTCCTTGCCCAAAGCTCGCGAACTGGGTAATAGCACACCGAGCGCAGACACGGGGGCGCGGTGCGCGGCACCCAAAGCCCAACTCAAGGGGTCAAGAGCTGAGGGTCCACGCTTTGCCTAGGGAAAACAGTGAATCTTCTCTTCCCACTACGGTTACAGTGGGAGAGGTGGGGAGGTGAGGAGAAGCCTTTGGCCATCTCACTTACTCCAAGGAGCATCCAACAACAATTCCTCAACAAAGACTATGCGATGATTGAGGAGAAATTAGTTGTGTCCAGCTTTGCAGCACAAAAGGACGTAAAGCAAAGAGCAAGAGACTGGGATAGGGAAAGGTCACGTGAGAGAAGGAAAAGCTACTACAGTTCAAATATTCATTTGGTGCTCTGGGAGCAGATGGGGAGCCAATTGGCTCTAGCCCTATGGCTGGAGTTGTTGGGGAGACTCAGCAGACAGACCAGCTTAGGCTGAAAGCCCTTTGCCAAAGCTAGGGAAAATTGGCTGAAGCAGCAGTGCCTTTGTGACTCTAGAATGCATAGGCTGTTGAGGCTTTGTACGTGAGCAAAGTAGCCAGGCGCTTGGTGATTTGAGTACTGCAGGGAAAGGAATGTTGACCTCCTACTCCTTAAAGGAACCCGCCAAGAAAGCCAACAGAGTCTGGAGCGGGTTGCATTCAAAATGGAGAGAGCAGGAGTTGGGCTTTTGCTGCTGTGCTGAGCACAGATCACTTCAGGGCAGGCGCTCCAGTAGGATTAAACTGTTTGCTCTCCAATCAGCAGGCTGGTTAATCCTCCACAACCTTTGCCAGGAATATGCACCCAGTAAACAATCTGTTCGGAAACAGCGGACCCAACAAAAACCAGAAGCCAGCGTCTGCCCCTTGTAGATCTGAACCTCTCTTCAAGTACTACCCTCTATAATTTCTGGAGGAGGTAATGGGTCTTCAAAAACCATGCTGCATTTCACAGGCCTTATAACCCCTCCCCCTTTGTCACCCAAGTGCGAGTATATATTCTATGTACATTGGCTCAGGAGGCCGACCCACTTGGGAGAGTCGGTTAAGGTCGCACTGAGTGAGTGGCACACTGTGAATTAGAAAAGCCTTCTGGCCTGCCTCTCTCCTGCCCCAGTCTTTTTTCTCGAACCAAGAACAAGTTGCCATATGAAGAAAGCATAAAAAGCATTAACCTCTGGTAAGTTACACTTATTCTTGTGCTCTTGACATTTATTTGGGTTGTTTCAATTTGTGTGGCTCGGGATATAGAGTTCTGTATGGTGTCCTGTGGTTTCTGGGGTTTTTTTTATTTCTGCAGGAATTTCCCCTTCTCTTTAGCTAAACATGCTGTTTCCTGTTGCAAGTAAAGCTGTCTCAAAACCTGTCCCTCGTTTGGTTTGTCACCTACATGTGAAATCAAGCCATAGCGAGGCAGCCAGTCATCTCCTCAATCTTAGTGCTTCCGGGTCAACCAATCTGAATGTTCCTGAATGTAACAATGATTTCACATGTTCTCTCTGGCTATTTTTCACTCTAAAGCCTCTGGTCTTCAGGAATACTCTGCCATTTTCTAATCATCGCAGTGTAGCCTGTGTAATGTTCATGAATGTTCCCGGCTACTTTTCTTTAAAATCAGAACTGTTGATTTCATTGTGGCAGAATCACAAGCTGGATAGAGTGGCCCCAGAGCTGCAAGGAATTCTCTTTCTAAAAGCAGACTTGACCTCAGAAAATAAAGGGCTTTACATGATACAATCTTAGTTGCTCATACATCTCTGCTTTGCACTAACTGCCAAGCATATGTGTTGAGATTCACAGCTGGTCCGATTACAAACAAATATAAAAATGAACTCACTGTCCTTTGCCACACCATTTTTTTCCCAAAAGGCTTAAACTCACTTGAAAAAAAAAATATGAACATTTCCTTGTTTCTGAAGATTGCTGCTTTAATGACCATGCATCCAGCTAGGCAAGATGAACAATGGTGTACCAACTTCTAATAATGCGATTTTTCATACAGCAAACTGGACTTCTAAATTGGCAAGAAAATCACAATACATAATTGTGATGGCATGATTGCTACTGTGCTTCATGGTGGTCCACACAGAAGGACACGCTTGCCTGCTATGCTTCAAGAGTTGGAGGTGGTCCCCTCGGACGTGACACGACAGTTCAGTGGTCAGAGACGGATACCTTAAGACAACACTTCAAATAAACATTACAGAAAGATTCACAAGAAACAAAGCATCAAATGATCAACTAGGGTGGAGTGGCCTTAAAGAAGACATTGCCAATCTTCAGGGAATTAAAATAAGAGCAGGAAAGGAAGGGAATTTTATTTGAAATGTATGGTTTGAAATAATATTTATGTTTCAGTTGACTCTAGGTAGAGAAAGAGGTCTATACTTACTCAGTGTTATAGTCAACCTTCCTTAAATTTAAGAGACCTAGAAATGGTGAAAAACAAGAAGCCAATAGGAAAGAGGAGAAGTGCAAAGGCTACCCCAAGCTGTCTTAGTCCCGCTGTGTGGCTTTGACCTTGGGACCCTACTATGGGGAGCGTGTGGAGTTCTCTGGTCCATTCCTGCTTTTCCACAGGACCCATTTGTCTAGTAATCAGCCTTCTGTCTTGGGAACTGTGTGCCTGTCCACGCCCCAATTCAGTGCTCATCAAGAGCCTCACTGCTCAGACCAAGCGGATGTGAATGATTACAATACTAACACAGGAGATGCCCTGAAATGCCTGGCCGTAATTGTCCTGTAAACACTCTTTTAGGTAACAATAGTCATTAAAGTTGCAGTTAGAGACAGTGGAGAAAGGAATGCCAGCTGTGCACGGGCTGAATGTCATGAAGTAGTCAAATGTACACATGGTTCTTAGAACGGAGCAGGTGCACACACTGCCTCACCTACTTAGACAGTCTGAGTCCAAGAACAGAGAACAAGCTTGCGTCTGCACAGGAAAAGATGCACCCTCTACCCTTGGGATGACTGATGCTTTCTTACTTGATGGCTAAGAGAGGAAAGCTCCATTGGGCTACATGCATGCTAGATTCAGAGACAATCGGGCTGGCAAGGATGTCAGGCTAACTCCTCCGACTCTAATTCTGACCAGTCACTGCCACTGCTCAGCGTCATATCCCTCTGTTGGAAGGGGCATGCTAAGGGAGGGTCTAAGGGACATGGGAAGATAGAAAAGCAGTCTCCCTGAGCTGGTGACTTTTTACTCTCAGAGACACTGAACGGAGAAACAGGAGGAAAGCTCAGGATGATTGTCTAAAGAGAACAAGTAGAGGGAAGGGGAATCCAGGAACCTATAAAACAGTCAACCGGGAGTCCATTTTGTAGACGCCCGGCCTTAGGACCACTCACCCCCAAGAGATAAAACAGCTCCTTTCATTTCATTCCATGGCTCGTGTAGATCTTTTGTCCTTCCCAGACATTCAATTATTTGTTCATCCCAGGGTAGACACTCCAAAGATTCCCTGGATGACTACCACCAGCATGCTCGTTAAAATGTGTGAGTGTTTCAATTTTCTTCGTGAAAATGTTACCATCCCGGCTTGAACCCAGGGAACAGAGTGCAGACAGGTTCTCGCTGACTGACAATGGCAGCTCACTGGCAAAAACCGGGACCAGCAGAATCCCACACTCTGCTGAGAAAAGGCAGGTCAGCTTTTCTAAAGCTGTTTGCATCCGTCACCAGAGGATCAAGTGTAGAGTGGGTAAGAGGGCACTGAGGGGTGGGGGGTTGAAGGTGACGAGAAGAAAGTCCATCTCTATGTAGACAGATATAGTGCAGGCCTTGCAGCCAGTCCTCCTCACAGTCTGTCTGGGAGCTCATGGACTGGCAGGTGCTACCTAACTTTAAAGGAGCCCTGAGATAAGATACGTGTTTCTACTTGATACCGTTTGTTTAAGAAGACCGATCTCAAGCTTCGGGCGATATAGCTGTTGTCAAAGTGAAACTCCTCTGCCACTTTAAGCTAATTCTCAGGCAAGGTTTCCAATTTATTAAACTCTATCAAATTATTTGAAAGCTAATTTCTTTCTGAAATTTTAAATTTTCCACCCCAAATAACTTCAAATCTCATCATTGGTGAAGTTTCCTCTTGAGGAAGTTTCTATTCTTTTGAACATTATTTGTTCATTCATTTCGTATTCATGTGCATGTGTATGTGCAGGGGGGTATCAGTGAGCACGTGCAAGCCAGACAAGAGCTTGGAGTCAGTTCTGTCTTCCCATCACATGAGTTCCAGGGATTGAACTCATGTCTTCAGGGTTGGTGGCAATCACCTTTATGCAGTCAGCCATCTAGCCAGACCAGAAGGGCTTTAATTTTAGTTATATGGGAAAAAAAGCAAGCCAGATATAACATGTATTTTCAAGAAATGATTTATGGAAAAAACCTTTATTATAAGACCATAACTGTGTCTTTTTAAGCATCATATAAGCATTCGTGGATGATTGCTGTTACTCATATAAAAGTCTAAATAATCGCTGCAGAAGAACTACAAAGCCATTATTTCAATTTTAGAATAAACATTTAATGACACACACTTACAGTGATTGATTCTCCGCCACTATTATTCAAATCCACAGCACTCTTCCTCTTCTTTACAGTTCTTTACTATATAGCTGTCAGCCAACGAAGCATGGCGAATTCAATGAAATTACTTTCAAGTATAAAATAACGGTGTATTTTGAAATTTTAATTTATTTTCTTTACTGAGGGCAAATTTTTAAATGTTGAGACATGTTATCCAAATTCAGAGGGACTGATACCAAAGTCCTCAGAGAACGCTCAGCCACCACGTCGCAAATGACAATTTCAGTTCATGAATGACACAAAACCAATTTGGAGGGGCCTGTTTGCATCCTGACTGACATCATTTCCTTTACTTTGAATCTATAAATTGCAAAAAGGACACAATGCCAAAAACTTAGCATGGATGTGAATCTCACTGGGTATTTGGATAGAAGACAGTGCGAAACTGGCTCATGCTGGTTTACAATTGTACAAACTTAAATCACTTGGTTTCGATGTATCTGCTATAAACTAGTGGCATAAAATAATGTCTGTTACATAGAATGGTCGTGTGTTAAAGTGCCAAAGTGGGCTGAGAATGCAAACTCCCATAAACTGCCTAACAAGACAGTCGTGGTGAAGGACATGCCTCCCACTGTGCTTCTACGGCTGCCACTTAGAGAAAAGAGCAGAATGTTAACAAACTCATAAATTTTTGCGCAGATTAAATGAGATAATGCATGAAAAGCACTCAACACAATGCCTCACATAAAGGGAGTGCTCAATAAAGGATTATTATTGCATCGGACCTTCCTGCCAAGCAGAGAAACTCCATTAACTGGAATGTAACTATGATTTCTCTACAGGGGCTTGAGATGATTTCAATAATTTATCCCTTGTCATCTTCATCTAATGACTATAAAAAGAGAGTCAACTCCAGATCATCTAGTTATCCTTTGTGGGTGAACTTCAGAGGCACGGAAGTCATACACATGTCCCAAAGCTGAAGAAATTTAATAAAAATGCCTCTAGGTCTCCAAACTTCAAATAAGTTCTTAGAAGTCCACTGTGATCTGTGCTCTCTGCGTGAATTGGGCTTCAAATCAAAAGACGCCATTCCTAGTCTTCATTTACATAGTAATTCATTTGGGACCATGAGACCTACCAGCAGACTTTTGGATACAGATGTGATTTCATCTTTAAACCCGGGATATTAATAAGCAGTCCTGAAGAAAGTCCCACAGAGAGCTGTGGGGTTAAAAGTCCAAGAGCAGGACTCGCTTTCCTCCTCTTTGCTTCCGTGGCTTTATTTATTTACTAACTTTTGAGACAGGATCTTCCAGTATAACTCAGGCTTGGGCCAAATGTTCAATCCTCCTGCCTCAGCCTTGCAAGTACTGCAGCTACAACTGTGCACACCTACAATTAGGCATAGCCCAGTAGTCACCACAATTGAGTGGCCAGAGTAAACAATACTTATGCCTGCCGATAACAAAACCCAAACTAAAATGTCAACCCAAGTACGAAATACAATAAAAGATTAATACTTATGCCTGCCGATAACAAAGCCAAACTAAAATGTCCACCAAGGTATGAAATACAATGGAAGGAGGCATCAAGACAGGTATGGTATAAAATATCAGACAGCAGTGGGAAGTGGAGAAGGGTTTCGGTATTTTATAAAACACCACTAATTTGTAAACTAAGTTAAAATACATATTTTTTCAAAAGTGTTTGAACATATGAATGCTGCATATGTGAACAATAATACTCCAAGGTGACGAGAATAATGAAAATCTCAGTGCCCACTGTAAGCTATCTCCTTATGAGTTACTAAGGAGAAAGACGTCAATGGTCTTCCCAACTCTGAACCCTGCCTTCTACAATGCTGACCCACAAGTAAGATGTGCTCACTGGACAATAATGACAAAACTCTAACTGCGGTAAACACCTGTTCTGTTTCATGGACTTGAGGCCTTCTACAGCAAAAACAAAAACAGAAAACCCCGTGCATTGTACTAGCTAAGTCATCAGCCCTGGCAGGGAGGCCACTGGTGTTGTTTGCTAAACAGTCATATTATCAAACTTCCTTCTAAACGTTCATGATTGTATTCATCTATTTGTGCTGTTCTCCATCTTGGTAAGAGAAGCTTCTTCCTGCCCTGGATGGTGGTTAATGCAGAGAATCGTAAGTGTTGGAGACACTGAGAGTAAGCAACCGTGAGTGTCCAGGTGGAGCTGGGCATCTCTGTCTATCTTCTCTCCTCCAGACTCAGGGACCATTGCGGAAGAAGGGTCAGAAAGAATGTAAGAGCCAGGGGGTGATGAGAAGTGCCATGAGAAGGTGTTCCCTGGACACAATAGGGTGGTTACACGCATGAATTTGCAGGAGCTGTCGCTCGCTGCAGAAGACCAAGCCAGTTAGAAGTTCCAGAATGGGGTTGGGAAGGGGCTTCAGATTCCCCACCCCTCCCTGAGGGTTATAGGCTACTGGGGAAGGGACAGTCACTTTTCTTAGAGGGGGCTACTGGTACATTATCCATGCCACAGTGGATGAACCCACCAATGCACACTCAGAAAGCACTAATTAGAGTCAGTGAGTTATAACTTTAAATTTACATGAAATGGGGGGGAAGTGCATTAGAGTGTGTATTCAGGGAGTAGGAAGGAGGGAGAAGGGGTAAATAGAATATATGTATCTATAAAAATTAAGTAAGTTTTACATTTATTTTCAAAAGCAATAACTTTACAGCATGAATGGGGAGTATCTCAATTGTGTATAATTGGAAAGCACTTCTGCAGCTCAGGATGTGGTGACCAAAAGTTTGTCATCTGTTTAAATCTAAGCAAACTAGTATTACCTACAAATAAAGTTCAGGAAGACTAGCCTTCAATAGGACAAGTTGTCAAAAACTAAACTTTTTTATTAAGAAAAATATCACTAGATTCTCATTTTATTTTTTATATTTCCATTGACACAAATAAAGCAGCACCTCTCCATGGCCTCTGCATCAGTTCCTGCCTCCAGGATCCTGCCCTGTTTGATTTTGTCCTGACTTCTTGCAGTGATACCCACTCTGAGATATGCTCAAATCCCAGATTTCCAGAGGACATTCTTTTTCTGGAGAAAAAAAATGGTAACCGGCTGACAGCAGCTCCGTGTCCTAGGACTAATCCACGCCCAGCCTCCACTTCTTCCACTGGAGATTAATTTTTTCATGAACCTTCCTGCAAGGAGGTCATGAGTGACTGACTCCCTCCTTGTTGCTGGATGTGAATCTTAGGTTGGTGTCTAGAACCACTGGGATACATTCATCATGTTGAAATGCTATAGGCAAACCAATAATTGAATTGAGGTTTAATGTTCCCCAAACATCAGTGAATGAGGATGAATACATAAGTAGAAACCATGTGAACCCTCCCTGGAAGAACCTCAGCTACAAGACCCTGTTTAGAAGTGTCTTGTTTTAGCAAATGCTGCTTTAGAAAATGTCATATGTCATACAAACATCGTCTGACCCTCTTCTTGTTTTACACTGAAGGAAACAACCCAAAGACATTCAGCTGTAGAAATTTTCCCAAGAGTATCCAAAAGTGATTTAGGACTGCAACAATTTTGGGGAAGAAAGGCATGTTCTATTGTGCTGGGGGGGGCACTGCATGTGTGAGGGCACAGGCACATGTTGCAGACTATCACTAACAACTTAAAGACATGTCACATCTGTTTATGCTGTGTTTGTTTAATTAGGCAAGAACACATTACACTTGTTTGTGTTGCTTTTGTTTAATTATGTAAAGATGTATTACATTTGTTTCACCTTGCCTGCCTAAGACACCTGATTGGTCTAAGCTGAACAGAAAGAATAAGAAGGGGGAAAGACCTAGGCTCGAGGAGAGAGGGGAAAAGGAGGAGAGAAGGAAGGAGAAAGAGAGTAACATGACCAGGCCAGAAGCCAGCCAACTAGACTCAAGGTAAAACATAGATAAAGAGAAACAGACTAAAATAAGAGCTAAGGATGAGTATTCAAAACTAAAAATAAATCTCTGTGTCATGATTAAGTCCTGAAACAGGTACATGTATGTGCATGAAATATGGAGCCTGAAGATTGGTGGTGGGCATCTTCCTTGATTACTCTGTACTTTATTTATGGGTGCAGGATCTCTCACTGAAACCACAGCCCCCATTTTGGCTAATCTAGCCAGCCAGTTTGCTGCCAGGAACCCTGTCTCTGTCTCCTGGATGTTGAGATCTCAGGCAGAATGCTGCACCCATCCAGGTTTTCCCTTATTCTGGGCATCAAAGATTCCCACCTTCATATTTGCATGGTAAGAGCTTTACCTACAGAGCCATCTCCCTATCCGTGAGTGAGATATTTTAACACATTTAAGTCATTTTCAAAAGAATAGTTTTAGTTTGTGGTGTTTAACTTTGAAAAGGCAATGTGCACACTTTTCCTCCATGTATTTATAATGTCAACATTACAAGCATCTTTCTATTCAACATCAAATAAATGAATACAGATCATCCAGCACAAAAAAAAGACAAGCATCAGAATTACAGAATCTAGGGAATAGACAGGAAAACATAACATATTTTAGACTTTCTAAGGCTACTCAAGTTATCTTTTCCTCTTAGCAGAAGTTTCTCCCTTGTGTATGTCTATGACTTTAGAGAATATAGAGTTCTCAGGTAAGGTGGCCTTGACCTTTTAGAGCCTTGATCTCCTCATCTTTTTCATAAAATCTATGGAATTGCATCTAGAGCATGGGGTTACAAAGTGACTCAAGTATGTTAAAATCTAAAATGTTATCAAAATAGCCAATATATGCTGTGGTAATATGATACTTCAAGATCCATGATTTCTCTAGCCCCAGGTGAGTAGTTGGCTCAGTTTCCAGTACTTGGCATGATTTCCCTCTTGTTGACTAGATCTTAAGTCCCATTAGAGAACTGTTGGTTTTTGACAAGGTATATGTGTCATTACTGCATCATTAGGGTTATGGTGCCATGCTGGTCTTTTTTGTAGCTCATTGGTGTCATAGCTGTCCTTTGGAAGTATTCATGGTGCCTCTAGAACTATGAATATTGATTAGTCCCCAGGGATGAGGCTTTGGGGTCAGTTCCAGCTCAGGGACTTCTTAGCTCTATATGTGAAGTCTGTGTTGTCTTCAGCAATAGAGACTTAACTTCCAGCTCTGGGGACCACCAAGGGCAGCAGAAAGAGCCCATAGTATCTGGCAGACTTTTCAGTAAAGTAGGATTTTGACAATCTATTCTGCCTTGTAGTGGCAAAATTTGTCAGTTGTTTTCTTCTGTATCCTGCAGAATGTCTGACAGTTTTTTTCTTTGAAACAGGAACCCTGAAGAACCATCCCATCTTTTGGAAAGTTCAGCACTGACCTTTCTGTGGGTCCTGCATGTCTAGTTCATACAGCATACCATCAAGCAGTCCAGGCAAGAGCAGTTTCTTGCCCAAATGACTAGCCTTGTCATATTGAAGGCAAATTTCTTCGATGCCCATAAACCTCTCTGAAATAATTGGTGCTATTTTCCATCTTTATGTGGAATTTTATATTACTTTTACTATCTTAGATATTATCATATCTCATCAAAATATCAGTGATGTTGACAAGGAAGTCATGGGTAATTCTGATACCACAGTACAATATTGCCAGGGTTAAGGATCTGACACACAGTCAAATCTCAGCAGCCTTGCCCAGCCTTACTGCTCTTCTGCCTAAAATACACTGAGACTCAATTTATCTCCGACCTTTTACTTTGCAGGAAAGCTAACTAAGTTTTGGGGAGCCTGGGTACCTGGCAGATATAGTTCAAGAGTATTTTATTTGTGATTTGGTGTTTTAACCATCAAATATACAAAAATGATTTAACCATAATTGTGCCTCAGTGACTACCAACATTAGTGGCTCAGGCACAGCCACCTTAAGGAACTAAGTAATTTAAATGTAGTGATGAATATTTATACTTCTACTACCACACGCAATCCAGTTCTTGTTTTCAGGTAATCACACATGTTAGTTGTTCTACTATACATGCGTGTGTGTCTGTGGGCTCTCTCTCTCTCTCTCTCTCTCTCTCTCTCTCTCTCTCTCTCCCTTCCTCCCTTCTTCCCTCCCTCCCTCCCTCCCTCTCTTTCTCTCTCTCTCTCTCTCTCTCTCTCTCTCTCTCTCTCTCTCTCTCTCTCTCTCTCCTCCCTCTCCCTCTCTCAAAATCACAACATAAGATAGTGCTCATAGACTGTATTGCTTAGTTTTGAACTTGGTCACAAGGGTAGGTACTCTTCTAAAGCTTATTTTTTTTAAACTCGGTATCATACTACTGAGATTGTTTATATTGTTAAATGTACCTGTTATTCAATTATGGGGAGACACAAAGATAAGCTCTGTGATCTTTCTAGGAAAAGGCTTGAGCTCCAATCTTCTATATCAAAGTCCAGCCACTAATCCACTGCCCTCTTTTCTTCCATTCTTGCATCCCTTCTCCCCTGGGTATCATTTTGTTCAGAAAGAGCTCTTCCCCCGAGCACTGAGTGGCATCCGGGGTAGCTGCCAACCAAGTCTCATACAAGGCTGGCCCGTAATCTGAAACATGTAAGAAAATTGGCACTGAGCATCTCTGGCTGTGTGTGAAAACAAGAAAGATCAAGTTTACAGAGGGATGCTTAGAGGTAGGGAGATGGTTCACCTGGGGAAGAAAGGAAACTCCTGGTCACAGCTGACTGGGCAGCGGGAGGTGGAAGGTAAGGACAACTCACACACTACTTAGCTCAGGCCAAGAGCAAAAGCCAATCATGGCAGAGACCTTTGTAGGCAGAACTCATTGCCATGTTGCTATGGTAATTCTTCCTCCAGCTCAGAGGCTTCCTCTCTCTCCAACAAAGCTCAGTTTCCAAAACCAGAGGGGTGAGAGTGATGGAGGAAAAGTTAGAGCTGCTGAAGCCAAGTCGAGAGGAATTCTACTGAGAGAAGTCCCCCTTCTGTTGTGTGCACGCATGTGTGTGGGGGGGTGTGGGTGCGCCCATGCACATTGGGGAAGGAAGGATAAAGCACATTTTCTCTACTCTGGGCTACAGTAAGACCATAGCTTTAACTAATTCACTCTAAACCTCCATTTCTTCCTGAATAATGAATGATAACTATTCCAGGTAACTCTCGATTGAAGAAATTTCATCTGTGCTGGAATGTGAACATAATATGAGTACCCCCCACACACTCATGCAAACACACACACACCTTCTGCTATATTCTCTAAACAAACAACAGATTGCATTGCTACTGTTCTAAATTTTATGCCAGAAAAACAGAGATAAATAAAAAAAAAGCCTTCATCAAGATTCAAACCAAATGCATGCTTCTACAAAGTTGTATACTGCACGATTATGAACAATTCATGAATGTTCATTGAAGCCCATGCCTAAGAAGATTCATGAAAAATTGTTGCTCAGCCCAGCTCTCTGGGGAAGGACCATATGTGAGAGGGAGTCAGATTTACCATCTGCATGGTGCATTCCCAAATGCTAGGGCCAGCATTCTCTGTGAAGTTACTCGTGGTCCCCATCGTCCAGATGGACAGCTAGAGAGAAGTGATACGATGCCTTTCCCACTGCTCTTCACAAGATCCATGGAAGCAATAGGCTTTCCTCTATTCATTGAAATAAAAAAATAACCTTTCAAAGAATGTCATCAGACCCAGGCATGGTGGCATGGTGGCACACACCTGTAAATTCAGCACTAGGTTTTCATCATTTGGAAAGGAGATGGAAGTCTGGAGTGAATGATTTAAATTAGCACTCAGGAAGCAGAGGCAGGAGGTTCACTACAAACTTTGAAGCCAGACTGTAATACACAGAAAGTTCCAAATCAGTTGGGGCTATAAGGTAACAAATACCCTGCCTCAAGCAACCAAACAACAAACACACAAACAGGCTGAATAAGCTCTGCAAGGTCACAGACACAGGACTCAGGGTATTATTAGTTCATACCAGCAAGTCTATGGTTACCATTGCCACCACCAGATATAAAACCAGAGCGTGACTTGCATGAGCAAGTCAACTTGAAATTTAGGATGTCAGATACTTAAACATCATCCTTTTAACCAATAGTCATTCTAAGTATATGATTCATAGGTCTCGGTTGTATTGTGGTATCATTTTGATGATCTATTACAAGTAAAATAAGATGAAGGTGCTCAAAATCCATTTTTTTCTCAAAATGAAAAAGTACAGCTATCACATAAAATTAAAAATGAAAGTCTGCCCATTCATCAACTCTAATGGCAATACTGGAGCGTGTAATTTTTCCATACATGACCCCAGGCAAATGATTTTAATCTTCTCATGCCTCATTTTTCTCATCTTTAAAATGGGGATATAATTAGTACCAGTGTCTCAATCCAAGTGATTTTGATGATTAAGTGATTCTTTGTTCAAGGAAAGAAGTTGGCCCAACACCAAGACAGACCTCAGTCATTACTCAACATTCATGTCCCATGCCTAGCTCAGATGCCCTCTCTAAAGGCAGGGTGAGGAGATCTCTGCTTGACACACACACACACAATCACACTACTGGCACTTGATAAATACCCCCTCATACCATGGCTAAGCATCTATTTTTCATAATTTACATGAAACTAGGCCCAGTGTAAAATTTCTAAAGTAATGACAGTGCTCTGTGCCCAGAGGTGACTTTCTGCAGTGGTTGGGTGAACTGAAGTGGAGAAACCATATGCAGGGAAGGATCCAGGTTGCACTAGGGCATAGAGTCTAACTTTGGGGCATAGACTGGGCAGCTGGGCAAGAAGCATCAGCCTGGCAGCAGCTATGCCTGAAGCAGCTCCTTTGAATAAAGATTTCCAGCTGACCGCACATCTAAGTGACAGGGTCATGAATGGCCTCGGGGTCTGAGAGGCAAGAATGTGTCTACAATCTAAGAAGAGCCTTTACTCCAGAAATGTATGAAGAGGAAGGCTCACCCCACCAGTTTCCTGATACACAGTCACAGATTCTAGCAAAGATAATTCCCCCCACTCCAAAGCCATCGCCACTGAAGAACAGAGAGTAGTTGCTTATTATAAAGAATTTCATAATTCAATCAATGTATTCATTTGCAAACCTCATGGAATAACATAATTTCACCCTTTAATTATTCCCAAGGGGGAAAAAAATCAAAATTCATCTCCATGAGCAATTGACAAATATGATATAATCAAATCATCTGTGACAAGTGTCATCATGAATTCCTAGGCAAAAAAAATAGAGAAGGAATCAGAAGAAAACTGAGATATCATCTAATCCACCATTCCATTGTGTGGAGACAATAAGATCAAGGGAGATTTGTTCACTGGTCCAACTGTGTCTCAACTTGTTCCACTATCTCAGAAGGCAACAACTCAATCCTGTATAATCATATTGCAAAACTCTATGCCACCACCATAGGCTCATAACTCAAAGCTTCTCTCAAGGTTGGACCCATGGCTCAGCAGTTCAGAACACCGGTGCTCTTCTGGAAGATCTAGGTTCAGTTCCCAGCATCCACATGGTAGCTCACTACTGTCTATAACTACAGTTCCAGTGAGTGCATCAAATGCTCTCTCCCAGTCTCCTTACCTGCTACATATACAGTGCACAAACACACATGAAGACAAAATACACATGAACACAAAATAAAGTGCTTTAACAGTAAACATCAATAGCATCAATAATCTTGATCCTACTGTTCACAGACCATAGGGTGCCTCTTTCTATCTGGAAATCTTCCCAAACTTGTTTTGCTCTGTTGCAACCAGACAAAGACAGTCAAATATGCCAAAGGTTCCTCACCCACCTTCCAAAAATTTCATGCTAATGCCATATACCTTGTTAGCCTATGATCTACCCACCTTTCAAATCTTTGACTTTCTGTAGAAGCAAAAATAACAGTAGTTGGTCTCCTTGCTACATCAAGAATATGCATAAATAACCTTTGGTTTGGACATGGTGGAATTTGAATATGAATGTACTATTTAAAATTCTTATTCACTGAATAGCATTTTTAAAAATAGACTTTAGAGTCTAGCGGCTACAAAGCAACTTAACAGCTATCTCTACATGAGCTGTTTGCGCTGAAACAGTACAGAGCTCATACATGATTCAAACTCTTCCTTCCTGTCACGGCTACCGACAATATTCCAGGTACCAGGAGCCCTCTCACCCTGTGTCCCCAAGTCACACCCTGTACAGTGATCTACACTAATCCTCTTTACGCATCTATTATGAATTAGGTACAAACCTGTGTGCCAGCAGTGAAAATCTGGAGGGAGCTGTTGGTACAACATTACGCCTTTTGCTATCCTAACACACTAATGCACCTAGTGCCGGGACTTGCGCTCAGTCAGTACACAGAGATATTTTTTATGTAAATTCATCAGAAACAATTGACTTAACACTTGATTTTTCCAAGTTAGGTTTCACTAACTTGGGACATTTTAGTTCATCCATGGAGACTAAAATGGGCATAGGGACACAACACATAGATAATCATTGACAAAGAGCCCATGCCAAACACTGTGATAGAAAGATAATAGAAAGCTCAGAGGGCACAGAGTGGGGTTGGATTAGCTCTGCGTAGGGGACATAAGAGGGCTCAAGGAGGACGTATCGTTAAATCTATGCCCAGAAGAACTTCTGCAGTAGAGATGGGAAGCCAGGAGGAGTGAACAAGAACAAAGGCCCACCCTGCAGTCCTGTCGGGTCGCAGAGCTAAAGGAATAATTGCAGAAGAGTGTACAGTAGTGCTCCGTGGTTTGCCAACTGATAAAATCAAGAGATCGTTTTCCACCTACTAAACTTCCTCGCTGAAATCTGCATGAGAAAGTCCATGCTGGATGCCAGCGGGTATTAAAGTGCTCTGAAGCGCCTAGATTCTGAAATCTGTATTTTTAAAATATTGCTTACTGAGCACATATTTCTGTCACAGCTCCTCATTCAAGTCCTACTTGGGCAAGAGCAGAATTGGTGAAGGCTGCCTACTCATGTTTGCTGTAGCAAAGGGGCGTCTCTCGTCCCTCACTTATATTCTATGGAAACCACCACTCCTACACGGTTATATTACAGCTCTTCCCAAGGGCTCCCACCAAGAGACGGTTTCCGTTAATGTAGCAAGCGATGAGCTGAACATTGACTTGTGGAGATTTTGTTTTGGTGACATTTTGGAGAGCCAGCGTTCAGCAAAGGCTACCTCTCCAGTTCCCCAGTCATCTGACTCAACCATTACCTGTAACCTGATCACTAACCCGAAGTGATTTCTAGTTGTTCCTTTTTATTCACAACACTTTTTTAAAGATACCAAATTGGTTGTGACAAACTGATTTGATTATTTTATTACGTGTGTGTGTGTGTGTGTGTGTGCATGCAACAGCACATGTAGAAAGAAGTCAGAAGACAATTTGTATAAGTTCTCTCTCTCTTCTGGATGGGTTTCAGGGATGAAACTCAAGTTATCTAGCTTGACTGTAAGTTTCCCTACCTTGCTGACCCTTGACAGACTAAATCTACTATGGCAGTGGATAATTCTAAAACCCCAGTGACTAAACAGTAAGAGCATCCTTCCTTTTGAGGCAACACACCCAGTGTGAGCTGAAATAGGGCTCCGTGTTATAGTTCATGAACAGTGACTGACAAGCATCACCATCTGGAATGGTGTAGTACTATAAAACAGACTGGAGAGAAGACTCAGGATGGTTCATGAGATTATGACAGCCTAGCTTAGTATGCACAGGCATGGCTTCCGTTGGTCTACCTGGCTTCTTGTGGACCAGGGAACATCAGAAACATATTTGATGAGAATTGCTGCCCCTGACCCAATAAGCTGCTGTAAGAATTTAAGAATCAGAGAAGTATAGAAATCGTCAGCAAGGACTTTCAAATTTGATGAAGAAAAAATGCTGTAATAGTAGAGGGAACATGACAGGCGCTTTGCTGAAGTCACCTCTGTCTGGAGCAACGTCACAGAAAGGAAGCCACAGCTATTGCCAGAGAGCTGGCAGCAGATAGACTGGATTGCCTCCTTGAACCCAAGCTAGGAAAGAAAGTGTCCATTTGGGGTGTGTACTAGACATTGCTCCATTAACCAGCCGAGAGCTCCCGTAATCAGATTTTAGTTCAGAAGATTTAGGAGTTTGCAAGTTTCCTGGTTTGAAGTGTGGTGATGTACAGGTGTAATCCCGCACTGGGAAAGTGGAAACAGAAAGGGGGTGAATTTAAGACTTGGGTTACATAGTCTCAAAACACTAAGAACTGGGAATATAGCACAGTGACAGCATTCTTGTCTATCATATGCAAAACCCTGGGTTGGAATCCGTTGATATTAATTAATTAATTAATCAGCCTATTAACTTGGGGAAAACCTCTGGAGTTCAAGAAGATGATGCGACCAAATTTAGCTTAGCTCAGAATTGATGTGAATAAAGAGCCCAGGAAGATTACAAACTCATTCCAGATGCTAGTGGAAATGCTGTTAGGCTTGGGTACCAGTGTCACACTCGGTTTACTCTTGAACTGGGTTTGTCTTAGTTAGGGTGTCAATCGCTGCGAGGAAACACCATGACCGAACACTAGCTGGGGAGGAAAGGATTTATTTGTCTTCTACCTCCACACTGCCGTTCAGCGCTGAAGGAAGTCATGACAGGAACTCAAACAGGGCGGGAACCAAGAGGCAGGAGCTGATGCAGAGGCCATAAAGGGGAACTGGTCACTGGTCACTGGCTTGCTTCCCCTGCCTTGCTCAGCTCACCTTTTAATAGAACCAAGGAACAACAGCCCAGGGATGGCACCACCCACCATGGGCTGGGCCATCTCCAATTGATCACTAAATGAGAAAATGCCTTACAGCTGGTTCTCATCCAGGCATTTCCTCAACTGAGGCTCCTTCCTCTGATGTCTCTAGCTTGTGTCAAGTTGACACACACGACAACCAATACTTTGAGGGAAATCCGACTTTTCTGTGGAGTTCTGTTTTCAGGTTTCAATGCTCTGGCCTACCCATAGGTCCAGCGCTTTATACATCTACCGTCATTCATTTGGATTGGGAGGTACCTGATAGAATTACCAGAATCCTCAGACTTTGAATGCCAAAGCCTCAACAAACTGAGATAAACTACCTGCAAAACACAATGCATGACAGCTGTATTCTAGGAAGTGCTTTGTGAGCAACAGTGAGGCTATGGTGACCCCAGTAGGCTCTTCCCCATAATGTCTATTGCAAATCTAATAGCCCCCAAGCAAAAGAAAGCACCTAAATATTCTTCTCTCTGCCAGGAAGATGGACTACAGATATGTAGGGACTCAAGAAACCAAGGAACAATTCTCTACACCAGTAAGGCCATAAAAGTAGCAGTCATGTTTCATTTTTAAAGAATAAATATTTATTAGTATAGGATTTCCCCACCCTACTGACTTCAGATCTCCTTTTCCTCCTTACAGCCATCTCCCTGACGGAAAGCTCTACTGGCAGGTCTCATAACTATTTCAGCCACCTAAAAAGTCAAAAAATCCCTCTGTATGATGGGGGATTTTTTGTATCTATCTGTTCAGTATCATATGAAATCCTTTTTATTAAACTGTACAAATAAAGTCAAGCAGAGGCACAAGTACTTACACCTCATGTAGGGAGCAACTGGGGGAGCCCTGCTGAGAAACGACTTCGGTCACATCAAGATAGAGCTGAGAAGGAGGAAGAAAGTGAGGGTTCTGCTGAAGGGGGGGGGGCTGCCTTGTAGCTAAGGCTCTAACTTCCAACCCCTGAGGAAAGTAGGCAGTAGGGAAAGTGGTACCCAGAGCCTGAGCTAGGGGAGTGAATGGGGGGGGGGTGTACACGCCACCCATCAGACTTGAGTGGCAATACTTGGTTTTAAAAAAAAAAGCTGAAACACGTGAAAAATGCACAAGGTAAGGGTAAAAGAATCCAAAACCCATGTTCTAAAATATTGCAGTTTTATAGTGGAGTCATTTACTCCATCATTAACTTTATAAATAAAGAATTGAGACTCGGTGTGGTGATGTGCATGATCCATAGCTAAAGAAAGAGTTCTCAGAGGTTCTGCTGTGCCAGTGGGTTTCAGATAATAAACTCATAAACTTTCCTTTTTAAAATTAAAAATAAAAAACAACATGCCACTTATATCATAGTTGGATGACTAAATGGATTCTAAGACGAGCTTTTATTTTCCTGTTTGGTGGGTGAGGAGCAAGGAAGTGATGGGGAAAGACAGAGCTTGACTAACACAACAAGACAATAAAGGTTAAACTAGTCCCTTCCCAGGACCGAGATAACCAGGGGTAATCCACAGTTGGGTATTTTTCCTTATTTGGGAGGCCTGACATCCAGCTCCCAAGTAAATATACAAAAACTTACTCTTACTTATGAATGCCCAGCCTTAGCTTGACTTGCTTCTTGCCAGCTTTTCTAACTTAAATTATCCCATTTCTCTTTAACTACATTTTGCCTGTGGAATTTTTTTTTTTTTTTTTTGGATTTTTTTTCGAGACAGGGTTTTTCCGTAGCTTTTTTGGGTTCCTGTCCTGGAACTAGGCCTGTGGACTTTTTAACCTTTCTTTTTTTCTATATATCTTTCTTTCCTTCTTGGTCTGTGGCTGGCTGGGTGGCTGGGTGGCGGGGTGGCTGGGTGGCGGGGTGGCTGGGTGGCGGGGGTGGCGGGGTGGCGGGGTGGCGGGGTGGCTGGGTGGCTGGGTGGCAGGGTGGCTGGCCCCTGATGTCCTCATCTCCTTCTCCTTTTCTCACTCCTTCTTCTTGTTAGATTTCTCCTTGTCTTTATTCTCTCTGTTCACAAACCCCAACTATTTCTCTTTCCTGCCTAGCTATTGGTTTTTTCAGCTCCTTATTAGACCAATCAGGAGTTTTAGGGTAACACAGCTTCACCAAGTTAAACAAATGCAACACAAAAGAATGCAACACATCTTTGCGTCATTAAACAAATGTTCCACAGCATAAACAAAAATAGCACACCTTCAAATAATATTCCACGACAATAGTCTTGGAAATGGGGATACCACTTCAGACTTCTCCTCATGTGGGAACAGGAAGTAGTTTTCCATCAATCTCTATTTGTGATTGGATGTGTGACTTGCCTAAAAAGAGCTAATTCATGGCCATTCCTAGCCTTCACTCCAGGTGAGCTCAACAACCACCACTAACTTCAAAAGTAGTACTCCAGTAGAACATAATGTTGGAGATGCTAACTGCTAAAAATAAACATATATGAGGCACTAACAAAGAATTTTTTAGTTTTGTTTATCCACTATTTAGCTGTGTTTTTGTCTAGTTTTAAAGCATGGATAAGTAACAAATAGAAGGCTTACATCCCTCTTGATTGCTGTTCCACACAGTTCTTTGCAGGCACAATGTGTTGGCATTCACAGGTGCTTCCCAGTAACCCAGTCTGGCCCTTATACACTTTTGCTAACTCTGCACCATGAATGCTACCATTAGTTGGACTGGGTAGCAGCACAATGAGCTTCACTGCCCAAATCTCCTCCTACTTCTCAACTTGTTATTATGGTACCCGAAACTGATTCATGCTGATGTGAATTTTTCTTAGCTTCAAAATAGATGGAGGGAAGGGCCTTGGTCCTGCCTCAAAGCAATGTGCTAGACTTTGTTGACTCCCCATGGAAAGCCTTACCACTCTGAGGAGTGGATGGAGGGTGAGAGGGGGGAGTGAACGGGAAGAGAAGGGGAAGGAGTGGAAACTGGGATTGGTATGTAAAATGAGAAAGGGTAGTTTTTTAAAAAAATAAATAAATAAAATAAACAAAAAATATGCTTCAAAAAAAGTACTGCTTGAGAAGTTGCTTTCTAGAGCAGCTAAATTTGAAGTCGTTTTAAAGCACACATCTCAGACAAGAGCTTGGAGTGCAACCTATCACTCCAGAAAGAAAAAAATAAATAAAAACAAAGTAAGCATAGATGTAAAAGGGACTTGGATTTCTTTAAAGACCTAAAAATGTTACCATTTAGTAATGACATTTCCCATCCATTTGAGCTCAGCTTGACGCGCAGAATGGCTCCGAACAGCTGTGGCCAGACACACGCGTTCTACATCTTAACTCTCGCTTCTCTAATTTGTCCAAAAATGCACACTAAGAGAATGCCAAAGATAGAACTAGAAATGACAACAAAAAACAGAGCCGTAAGTAGCTATAAAGTCCACATCTACCAGGCAAAGCCTTTACCAACTCTTGGTCACAAGCATTGCTGACGTACTGGGTAGAGGCAGCTTGGACATCAGCATGTGCTATGCTTCCCATCTGACTTCATGAATGATGTGTGGTAACCCCAACTGATCTCAAATTCAATTTCTTAACGTTTGTCCTTTTATCCTATCATTTTATGTGTATAGGTGTTGCTTTCAGTAAACTATGTGCTGCAGAAGCACGAGGACCTGAGTTCAAAGCCCCAGCACCCACATGTCAGCTGGCACAGGTGAGCACATCTGTAGCCCCAGCACTGGGATGGGTGGATCCCTAAAACTCACTGCCCACCATAGGAAACCTGGGAACTTCAAACTCAGACTGTCTCAAAAAGGGAATGTAGAGAGTAGTCAATGAGGACACCTGAAGTCCACAAAGAAAAATCACACACACACACACACACAGAGACAGACGGACAGACAGACAGACAGAGACAGAGAGAAACTGTGACTGAGACAAAGATTAATCAGTTCAGAAACAGAATTAGAAACATATTTTAAGACTCAGTGTAATATAAAAGTGTATCCCAGACCAGAGCAAAATTTAAAATTCTTTTTTAAAGAGAGAAAACAATTGAGCAGTGTTTAGGAAAAAACTATTGCTCATGGCACTATATCCTAAATTTTCAGGTGAATTGAGAAATTAAATAGAACAAAATATGGCAAGAAATTGTTAACAAATGTGTATTGAGTCGTTAAAGGTAGAAAGGCTTTCAAAAATTTTAAAATGATGGGTAATCTCAACAAAGAAATCAGTGGTAATTAACAGAAAATCAGGCCTGAACGAACACGGGAAAGATCACACCCAACAGCAAGTCCTACCGATTAGGAACTAAGAGGGAAGGTGACTTAGTGAAGGGTCTCACCAGAGCACAAAGCATAAAGATTGCTGTGGGGATTTTATGTGGAGAGACTAGAAATAAATGCTCAATATATTAAAAAAACAAACAAAAAAAAACCTTTTCAAGAAGTTTGGTGGGAAAAGAATGGGACAAGGTTCTGAAGTAAAACGGAGGGATTTATAAAGCAAACACTCTGAGAGTGGCCTGCACATACACCTGCATCTCTCGGGTGTGATGACACTGAATCCTGGATAAATTGCTTTTATTTTTAGCAAATTGTTTCAAACTTCATGGATTCCAAACCCTTAGCTATTTCCCGGCATGTGTGAGTCTTCCTGTGTCGCTTCTCATAATCCCAGAACCCTAGTGTCTATTAGACTTCTGGAAGGAGGAGCAAATTATCTCATCCCCCGTACCAGTTATCCAGTGTGACATTTTTCAACATTCATTAATCATCGGTTCCTTCATTTCAAGGTCCTTTGGTTTTGTCTTGCCCAGGTAACCCTTGGGAATGTGACCCTGGCTGTGCAACCCTTTTTGTTAGCCACACCCTTCCACAAACAGCCTGTAGAGTTATTTTTGTACGCCATCTGCCTTGCAGGGAAAGTACCTTTGTTTTGAGGATATAGGAAGAAATTTAATTAACAGAGACAATTTCTCACAAACAAAAAGGCTAAGTGCTCAGAAAGCTCTATGCTTCTTGTATATGAATTTCCATTTTATTCTGAGGCCAGGGAGAAAAGACTGGGGAACAGGTAGCATGGCAACCTTTTCTGCTGCTCACGTCCATTCTAAAGCTTGGTTACCTGTGTGGGTTCCTCTCTGCAATCCTCCATTTCTACAGACAGTCGCTGGCGCAGCTACAACATGGGACTTACAGAGGACACTGTAAACACATATGTGCTGAGAACTGACTCTCTGCTTTCCGTAGGGACAGGGACTCATGACTCAGTTATCTGTCAAAATAAACCATGCAATCTATTGGACTTCAGACTCTAGAATAAGAAAAGAGCGTGCTTCCAAAGTTTCTGACCCAGTTTTTGCCTACTGAAGATAGGAGAGTGTATGATCTAGCAAGGGTGCCCCAAACATTCCCCTCATCAGTAGCATGACTGAATTATTAGCAGAGAGCCTGGACTCACATCTCCAGAAATTTAGAGACTCTAACGGCTGCCTCCTCCCAAGTATAGGATGTTTATTTTTAAAAGGTACCATAAAATTACATAAATATACTGAGAAACCTTAAGTCCAGACACTGTGATGAGATCAAAATGCCATTCTGGGTAACCAGTTAAGCTCATGAAAAACTTACAAAAATATTTTATATTCTTAATATTAAGTGTATGGGTGTTTTGTGCTCACATATGTAAATGTACCATGTGTGCAGGGTCTGAGGAGGCCAGAACAGAGCATTGAACATCTGGGAAAGGAGGTGACAGTCACTGTGAGCTGCCATAGAGGAAGTTTAGTGTTCCTCAGCAAAGTGGGAAGCACTGTTACCCGCTGAGCTGTCTCTAGCCTTCCCCACAAAGCTCTCCAGGACACGCACAGGATTTGCAGGTGGGCCCACCCATGACAGGAAGTGGGTGAAGGGTGCCTGGAATCCAAGGCAACACTCCTCTCTGAGCGCGCTCCCAACACCGCCACCACATGATGCTATATCTCTGGTCTCTTCTCCCCTTTACTGGGAGGCCATCCTAACAGCTGAGACGCATTGAGATTTACAGATTCTCGGCACATATCTCCGCTCACAGCTCTGCTTTAGACAACTTTACTCAATGCCATTCACATCCATATCCACCTAGTAAATGGGTTTTTGAAGTATAAGAACTCCTCCACCATGCTACCCAACTAGACCATGATTGCCCACCAACTCTTCCCAGAGTGTGTTCCCGTCGGCTTCTGCCTGCTCCGCAGCTGATCCCCAGACTGAATTCCATCTTTAAATCAACAAATCTCACCCTATAGAACTTTCCAGGCACTGATCATCTCAACCCAGTTCATGGAGTAGTGTGCGGGTCTCCTGACGCCAGAGTTGGGAGAGCAGCAGAGACTCTCAGCGGTTGCTGCTAATGGGGAATCTCAGTGGTTCCTGCTAAGAAGATGGGCAAATAAAAGAAGATAACCACTTGGGTCTGTCCCTTTATATGACCACAGTTTACCCACTCAGGAGAACTTCACGGTGCCCTTGGGAGCTCTGCAGGGAGGGACTTCCTCTGAGCCCGTCTGCTCCTTCGGACTTTCTAGACCTCATCTTTTTTTTTTTTTTTTTTTTTGGTTTTTCGAGACAGGGTTTCTCTGTGGTTTTGGAGCCTGTCCTGGAACTAGCTCTTGTAGACCAGGCTGGTCTCGAACTCACAGAGATCCGCCTGCCTCTGCCTCCCAAGTGCTGGGATTAAAGGCGTGCGCCACCACCGCCCGGCTTCTAGACCTCATCTTGCACCTCCATCTCTGCCTTAGCTTGCTAGCTCTCTCTTCTCTTTTACTTTCTCTCTCTCTCCGTGTTCCTTTCACTGGGTGACGGGGTTGTCTCTGGTCTCTTTTTGTATTCTGGTGTTTTTCCGGACGTCCAGCGCTCCATCCTCCTGCATCCTGCTCAGGTGCACGTTCACTGCCAGACAGAGAGAAGCAGGACCACGCCCTGTAACTTTCATACACTAGAGATGCACCAGGAAAACATCCCTCTCTTTCTCTCGAGTATTGATCATCTTTGATACCCTGGGCTTTATGAGATAACTCACCCCCACACACCCCTCAACCCACCATGTGATCAAACAGAAAAGTAGACCAGCCACAGACAATACTCCTAAATCTCTTGACTTCCCCACTTATACTGTCTTTATGAAACTGTGTGCCCCCTCCCACCACTCCAGCTAAACACTGACAACAACAACATCTGTGTCCAATGCACACACTATTGAGAAGATTGAAATATTCAAAAATTCACACCGGTATTAATATGCTGAATTAATTATTAACTTTGTTACAGATCATAAGCTCTTCTGCCCAAATAAGAAATAAAAACAGGTATTTTAATGATGACATTTCATAATTACTGTAAGATTTACTATAGTTTAAGAAAACACAAAGCAAAAATCAACTGAATTCTTCTGCAACTAACTCATCAATCTCATTATGTTTCCAAAAAAACAAGCAATTTTATACCTAGAACAATTTCTTCCAAGTTTTGACCTATTGGAATTGTTTACTGGGGCTATTGAACACTTTAGCTTCCCGTGTCTTGTCCAGCCTCTGCCCTGATTTCTGGAATGTTATATTTTTTTAATGACCCCAGAGACATCCCATTAAGTTAATAATTTGGGATCACATGTGTCTTTCATTGTCTTTGTTTTTCAGCAGTTTGATAAAGTGCCATATAAAAGTTGGTTTGTCCCCAAGGTATTCTGCGTTGGATGTCTTTCCTGAGCAAGAAAATGGCACACGTGGTATGCCTTCCTCCACTGTACATAAATTGCAGAGAATTATGAAATAAAAATGAATGCTTTTAAAGGCATTTATGGAGACTGGGAAATAAATGATAGAATTTTCTTATATTTCTTGTATATGCAGATAACAGATACATTTAATGCAAGAAGGAAATAGAATTTTAATAGAATTTTTAACTAAAGATCTTGAAACAAAACTAGACATACATTTTAATTGAATTTCTGGCTCAAATTACAGCAAACCATTATAAATCGTTAGGAATCAGTTTTACAACTGCCTTCACTTTTCTCCGTATTACAAACACAGAGGTAAGCTTTTACAGTGTCAGATAAGTGCTAATAAATTACCCGAATTTCAAAATTAATGGCTGCCCGGCTGCTTTGGGGAGATATCATTGTGTTTCATGAATATTTTGATTTTGTGATTAGATCAAAATGTACTGAATTCCTAAACAGTCATAACCAAGGTCCGCTGATCATAAACTGTGCTTTTTTTAATAAATTATATTCCTCACAAATCTGCTGATATGGAATAATTAGAAATCGGCTGCCCGCATTTACTGTAATATTTGCATGACTTCAGATCCCCACCTACTGATCTGGAGGCTGGCAGGAAATGTACATTTTGTACATTCCTAAATATACCTTGCCTGCAGAGATAATGGTTTATATTGTGATGGTAAGGAGGTTTTTATTTGCGAAAAACCAAAGAGGTGTCACTCGCCGGTTCTGGAAGACATTGATTAGGCTGTGTGTGTCATTCCTATTCAGAACTTATTATTTACAGCTTCTCTTCTTCCCTCTCCTTTGTAAGAGATAATGATCTGCATCTTGTACACGGCTTAGAGACTGTCTATTTTGTCTTCCAGGAAAGGGTTGAAATACATTTTATGGAATGCAAGCATTTTATTTTTTTTTTTTTTTTTTTTTTTTTGGTTTTTCGAGACGGGTTTCTCTGTGGCTTTGGAGCCTGTCCTGGAACTAGCTCTTGTAGACCAGGCTGGTCTCGAACTCACAGAGATCCGCCTGCCTCTGCCTCCCAAGTGCTGGGATTAAAGGCGTGCGCCACCACCGCCTGGCGAATGCAAGCATTTTAAAAGTAAATATGAACTAAGTAATATACAGTAGCTCACCTATTATCCTATTACCATATCTCCAAGTGTGATCTTTAAATTAGTGATGGAGGAGCAGTCAGTTACACTGAGCAAGAAAAACAATCAGCCCGGGTGCAAACCCATCCTTTGCAACACAAAGCACTTGTATCCAAACTTGAACCTGCCATCATAGGTTACACAATTTGACAATTAGGTACAGTTGGAAGGGAGAGATCATTGACTAAATATCTATAAATAAAAATTGACTAATGAACTGCAAAGCTTTAAAGAGACATTCTTCAACAAAGGAGAGATACATAAAATGATCCACTAGCGAGATTCAGAAGGAAGGAATACAAGAGTGTTAGTGGATTCTGGGCCGGAGAGATGACTCAGTAGTTAAGGGCACTTGCTACTCTACAGAGGACTTGGGTTTAGCTCCAAGCATCCACAGTAGACATCTGACAACTGCATATAACTACAGCACCAAGTCCTCCAATACCCTTTCCCTTTTCTTCCCTGCACAGGGACCTAAACACACACCCACACACACACACCACAAATAATAAAAGAAATCCATGTTTTAAAGTATTGGCTATTGTTTCTCACTATTCAATGACTCAGAAGGGTCCCTGGAGACACGCTGTGCCCACAACGATAAGTCCAGAGCTCCCTATGTCTATTTGCATCACTGTGCAGTGTGCCTTCCAAGTTGAGAGTGGATTTAAATGGTTGTTTTTATAGTAGTTCATGACAAATGACTCTTTCTTCAACTTAGAGGGTTGCCTGATCATGATGGCTCACCTTCCAGAATCCTTACAATCTACATCTCCACTAAACACCAAAAAAGCAATGTGTGTGTGTGTGTGTGTGTGTGTGAAGAATTGATGGTAGGATTTTCAATAAATGGCAGTAATTAAATAACCTTACTGGAGAGATTGGACCAATGTGACATGGTGTGTGCACAAATATTCACTTGTTTACTGGAGAAGCAAAAAAAAATGGGGAACATTTATATCCAGGCTTACTCTTGTTTAGCATGTCAGCAAATAAATCCAAGAATCACTCTCAAATCTTAATTAGAGGCTAAGGATGTGGGTAAGAAGCTCAGAGAAGTAACTATTAAAATACCTTCTACAGTTGCTATGTGATTTAAACGAGACAAAGCAGGTGAGATGCTACAGAGCTTAGGATATGGTAAACAATAAGCATTACATTGAAACAAAAGCCAGGAGAGAAACTCACAGCAGAGAGTTTGGGTGCTGTTTTCATATGACATCTCCTACATGTGCATTCCGTGTTCAGTTGTCTACAGTCTCCATGTACAATTTCATGACGGCTTATATTTGCATTGAAAACATTCAGGTGAGACTGGCTGCTGATTCTGTTCAAAGAAGGGCATCTGCATCGATCAAACACGTCAGCATTTGCATACACAGAAGGCATCTCGGGGAGTGGGGCTGGGGGGCGGGCGTGAGCAACCCTACACGCCTTATTGTATGGTAGAATTTCAAACAAGAACCGTATTTTTCCAAAAACCAACTATATAATTAGGAAGCTCTATCTTCTTAGAGGAAAAAAAGAAAACAACTTAGAGATTCCAGTCCTGGGTCCCTTATCTCTCTTGCACTGGTCCTGGGCAGTGCATTGTGGTGGAGAATATGGTGGAGCATTACCACTGACCTCATTCCTAAGAGGCTAAAGAGACAAAGAGGAAAAGACCAGAGACCACCAGCATCCTAAAGCTTTCCACTATCCTCATCTTTGAAGTTCCCACTACCTCCCAATTGCTTCAAGCTGAGGACCATCCCTTTAACACATGCATCTTTGTCGTAGTTTAAGCCCCAAGTTGTAACAATCATTCACAGTCATGTATAGATGTGCGTACGTACTCTACATACATGGGTTCACATGCATTTGAACACACACACACATGTACAACACACACGACAAACTGGCCAGTGAATGGAACATTCACTATTCAGAGTACACAGAGGAATGCTTCTCTTCAGCCCTAAGGAAGTATTAAACATTCCTACTCTCAATGCATCGTGTTGCTTAGTGACTCCCCAAATGTAGGTGCTCTACATGCTTGGTGCTCTTGCTCCATCATATGGATTCTCTTCTTCTTCACAAGTCCAAGCTTCTTTATTACAGTGATACAAAGCTGACCAGCATAATGGTCATTATTTCAACTAGCTTAGGCGTTGAATGGCCCTGTCCTGGTGAGCTACTATTGCTGTGATGAAACACATGACTAAAAACACCTTGGGGAGGAAGGCATTTATTCTGCTTACACTTCCACATCATTTGAGCTCAGGATGACCAGAACTTTATTGATCTGTAATCCTGGAGGGAAAGAGTTGACCCCAACAAAGTATTCTATTAATCTAGATTTCTGGGTAAATTTAACCTCAATTTCCCCCTACTGTTTTGTGAGAGAAGACTACACCTTTGTGCTGTTTGTACCACTTCATTTCACTCTGAGATCTTTTTCTGCTAGACTAGATTTAAATAAAGTAAAAATAAGTATATCATAAATAGCAAAGAAAAATTAGTAATGTTATCCCATAATAGTGATGAGATATGACGTACATGAACACAAGGGGAAAATATTAAAGGTGTGAAACAGATTTTTGTAACAGGCACACAGTTTTCCTGTCTTCTCAACAGAAGAGAACAAATTTAAACAATGTACTTGCCAAATTAAATAACTGAAGCCGAAGGAATAAAACCTACTCGATGCTATTTTCCAGGAAGGAAATGTTAGCAAAGTAACCTCGCTGCCCTCCCTAGAGCCAAAGGCTGACATTATTAGCATTTGTGCAGGGCAAAATGGGGATAGTAAACCACCGTCCATAGCAGCGGGCATGGAGAGATGAGCATACTGGGATTCAACTTTAAAATTGTCTTTATCAAATAAAAAAAGTCTGGCTATTTTAGGATTTATTAAAAGGTTGTCATCAAAGGGTAGAAACTTCAGATTCAGTTTTTAGATTAGGGACCCCACCTGCAATCAGAAGCATCAAAAATATAACATTTAGTAATAATATTTTTGGCTTCTGTAATTGTCAGCATTTGAGGAGAAAACAAGCCAGCAATCCTCAGGCCTTGGCTCTGTGGCCACACTCCAGTGACTCTAGGAAAATAGGGCTCTGATGGCTACGATATGATATAATGCATTTCATCCAGCTCTGTTGATAACGCTCTCCTTCTCTTTCACATTTTCAAAAGTTATCATCCACTCTTTACAGAATGGACCAAGAACTCACAATGGCTCCATTTCCCTGTCATTTAACAGGAAATCAGGGACATTTACTGAATCGTAAGAAGTTAAGCTAATATTTTATTAAGATAAATTTAAACTTCACTCTAAACTTTGGGAACTGACTTTTGACATCTCATGTACACTTTTAATATTTTTAATCTCAGCTCTTCAACTTTCACATTATCTTCAATTGGACTGTAAACTTGAGGATCATAATCCTCTCTTTTATTTTAAAGTAATGGGCTACTAACAAGCTGCTAGGTGACATGTTATCCTGGAGAATCTCAGAAAGGTTAATACCACAATATTACATTATTTCTCTTGTGAAAAAGATCAAATTACAACTAGAAAATATAGGTAAATTATTTGGTTGTTAGCAGAGTCCCTATGCATAAAAATAGGAAGTAGTCTGATTGGTTTGATCTCGGAATATTGGCTGCCAGCTGTGCCCACAGGTTAAAGGCTTACATTCAGTTTTAGCTTCATCGTGCTAATTCGAATTCATTCTATGTGCAAATCATTTATATTTTGCTCAAAGTACATGTTCAAAATTTAAGGTCACTTCAGAAACATACAGAGAGAGAGAGAAAGAGAGAGAGAAAGAGAGACAGAGAGAAGAGGGGATACATCTAAATGACTCAGGCTGGGAGGTCGTTTGACTAATAAAGGTACTATGAAATGATTTATGTGCCAATAAACCAACACAATTCAAACTCTCAAAGTAAACCTAGGCATAAATACATGCCATCTGGAGGGACTATAGGCGTTCCCTCATGGCAGATCATCAAGGCGTTTCTCAGAATAAGAACGCATTGCATCTTCTCCATGGGTTTTTGAACTCTCTCTCCATTACCCACCAAACTAATATGAAAAACATGGCATTTTACCTGTGTATATTGAAACAGATCCCATACACAATAATACTCATGGTTGAAATACAATAATATCCATGGTAGCTAGTGAAAGACTATATCACTAGGGAAGGAAATGCCTCAAAGCATGAAAAGAAAGCCTGGACTGGGAGAACGGATATCATACTACGGCAACCCTTATTTCTATCTTCAAATGAAAGTACAGCCATGACACAAAATTCTGTCCATTCTCTTTCCTATGCCTCATTTCTGTCGCTTGTTACTTAGAATACTACAGGCTGTCCTAATCTCTCCAGCCGTCCAAGGATCTGGTGCATCACTAAAAGTAAAAATACCTTTAGTCCATGGCGTGTAGTGGAAGTGATGGTAGGCAGGCAGAGACAGCTAAAACATATGATACACTTACATAAAAATAAAATGTGAATAATATTTCTGTGAAGTAGTGTTGTGATAAACAGGGAAAGGTATAGACACCCAAGTCCTGCTCTAATGCACTAATTCTGTCTTGTTAAGGACTGAGGGTCAATGCATACAACAGACAAGACCGTATGGCTACAGCCAATTTAGTGTTAGCTAGGCTGGAGTCCGATCGATAATCCAGTGCTATGCTCTCCCAGAGAGATGCCTTTACAAATGTGACAATCAAACCCCACACTGTTCCAATGTTAATTCTCCAATATTGCCAGAAATAATGACAGCTTTTGGAGTTTGTGCAAAATCAGAGAAGAAGAAGAGAGCTTGGCCCAACAGCACATTAATTCACAAGAGTAAACACATTGGTTAGTGCACGAGGTGGATGAGGTTCTGCTCATCTGATGAGTTGAGAAGAGTAAGTAAGGTAAAAGAAACATCGTATCCTTCTCTCTTACTTAAAACAGTCCAGGATGTTGGAGGACCTCAAGAGGAATGTTAAAATAAAAAGAAAGCATGTTTCTTATGCTTTTCTCTTCTTCCTTTCTTTGCTGCCTGTGGTTCCTCTTCCTCAGCCTAGTCCATAAGGGGTCTCCACTGAGCTACCCCTGAGCATCAGGTTTGATGTCATTCTTCTGCCTTGTCTAGCTTCAGTCATCATAGGGCATTGATGCCATGATTAAAGTTCGCATTTAATCCTTTCCTCTCCTTACTTCCCACCAATGCTGTTCCTCTTGCACCATGGAAACTTGATTTGGGTGTGAATTAGCTATTAAATGATTAACACACATGCTAAACTGCTATACAAAACACCTGCAGAAACTTTTTCATTTACTTCTTCACAAATATTCCCCACATATTTCAACGTACACATATTTCATTGTGTGTACAGCAGAAAAACAAGAATGTGGCTTTGTGTGTGTGTATGTATATATATATGTGTGTGTGTGTATATATATATATGCATAGATATCACAAAACTAAACTAATAGACACTAGCAGATTGACAGCTTAGATGGCCAGAATTTACTCAGCATCAGACACCTCTATGACCAGGTAATATTCTGATTCAGAAAGCTTGCTGCCCGACAGCGCATTGCCTGTTTCTAACCTGTTTGCTTCACCCCCATCCTGCCTTTTCTACAGCCTAAGTTACTACTCATTTATGTCCATATTTATCCTCCTCTCCCTAATCTCTAACATCACCTAATATCGGTTAACAAATGGTGGAGTGCTAACAATATTAGCCACTATATGGGCGCTTGTCTCCTCCTTTTAATTCTCATCCCCAGGCTAGTTATTATCTCCAATCTATTGCCCTTGGATATAGTGTTTTCTGCCTCAAAACAACAGTTCT